>NC_134268.1:49107633-49210133 GCF_031893055.1 Leptodactylus fuscus | reverse complement strand
TATCTATCTATCTATCTATCTATCTATCTATCTCTATCTATCTATCTATCTGTCCATTCTATCTATCTGTCTATCTATCTGTCTATCTATCTATCTATCTATCTATCTATCTATCTATCTATCTATCTATCTAATCTCATATCTATCTATATCAGATCTCTCTGTCTAGTCTGCTCAACTTTGGTATTTGCTCTAACAAACAATTATGAAAGTCCTTACCTTAAATAACTTAGTAAGATATAATTTATTCTACTCCACCATGTGAGACCTGCCAAGTGTATGAAGTGTATGAGATTAATGCGCTTACTCGCCGCTATAATTAAGGTTAATGTAGAATATGTAATTTTTTAGTTGTCTTGTAGCAGAGCGAAAGTGAAGTAGAAATAACAGGAAGTAAATATATCACTGCCAAAGTTTAAAATAACAGTTTTTAATATTATTTGATGACCTCATTAATTTCTCAGACCTGATGTCATTGTATGTCTGATTCCTCAATAAATGCACTGGCAGGGAAGAGGCCGTACACATACTCTTGCTGTGCTATGAATACCTTACATTTCAGACTAGTACTGACCCCAGTCTCAATAGTTCATTGCTGTTTTTTTTTCTCTTAAATTCTTTCATTTTATCCAAGCATTTCAACTGGGCTTAGTATACTATGGGCAGTGTTGCAGTACAGTATATGTGGGTATGTATATAAGATCCATAGCAGACCATTAGCATACTAATGCAATAATATAGAAAGCCTATACCCTTAGACTATATGGATAAAATGCAATAAGTCAATCTTAAGGCTTTATTCACATAGTTGTGCTGTTTTTCAACATCTGTCCATGTAAGTCCATGCAAGTACACAGATAGGACTTATTCACATGGCAGTGAATAATGTTTTTTTTTAAAAAATAGCCATTATTTAACCCATGTAAGTCAATGGGTCTATTCACACGGCTCAACCTTATGTCCGTGATGACAGCCATAAAAATGGGCTGTCAAAAAAAAACAACTGTGTGAATAGACACATTGAATTCAATATGCTCTTATTCACACAACAGTGAAAAACAGCAGCTATTTCTTTGTACTGCAAAAGCTGCCATGTTTATTCAATATACATTTAATAGCTGCCATAGTAAGTACTCTAGCAGTAGTAAGTACTGTAGCAGGTGTCCCATAGTCTTAAATGGGTTACCACTGCAGTACTCACTACAGCTATTATTAATGTTCACATGGCGGAAAATGAAAGCAAATTTGTTGTAATTTTTCGCCGCCAGCATTTTCACCGTGGTCTAGCCATGACGGGATGTCAATGTAGTGCATCAGCATTCTGTCACGGCATCCCGCTGCTGATTAAAGGGGACCAGTCATGGATTTGGGCACATGTGGTGTTATATACTGCTGGAAAGCCAACAGTGTGCTGAATTCAGCGCACTGTCGGCTTTCCCGATCTGTGCCCCGGGTGAAGAGCTATCGGTGTCGGTACCGTAGCTCTTCACAGTCAGAAGGGCGTTTCTGACACTATTTAGGTGTGTGGAGTCTTATTAAGCCATTTTGTGCTCCACTGTGCAAAGGAACATGGGAAGAATATGCAAATCTGTCTTCCATGATGTAATTAGGGTGCCAGTGCCTCAGTCATGCAGCCCAATAGAGGGCGCTCCCTTTAACATCACGCCCGACCTTCCCAGAGGCCTTTGCTGCAATGATGTGGGATTTTACCAAGTACAGTCTCTCAGCCGAGGACAGCTGTTATGAATATAATACATTGTTACTTACATAATATACTTTGTTGTGTTTCTTCATATACTGTATGCCATGCCTCGTGCTATTTCATACCTGTCAGTGGTTTGTAGAAAGTTACTTGCTGTCTAGTGCTGGTCCTTTTCTCTAATGTAGTTCCCTTGTCATGGGCACAAATCATGGAGTGTGATGACCTAAATACACACTATATATATATCCAACCACTAAATGATTTAAGCGTTTGGATGCCTATGGAGGGCAGACAGACATTAGATGGAATGGTTTATTGCTCTACCCTAGCTGGTTCAGTTCAGACTAGGACTCCTTCACCTGTTTTCTATTTGTATTGACATATGAAACATCTCTAACATCAGGAATAGACAGGCTTGTGACACAAGTCCTTCTCACCGATCATTCTCAGTCCTCTCTTAACATCTCACACTCACATACATCCTGTGCAGAGTTCACTCCTCCGAACATGGTGTCCTTAGAGCCTGCACTAAGTAGTGTAGTGTACAAGTCTGTCTTCTGATATATAAAGCTGCTGTAACAAAGCTAACACACTACAAATCATGTGCTGGAGGATGGATAAAGAAGGCTAGACAGGGATATACATACCGTATAAGTAACAACTTTTACATTCACAATTGGACGCTATACATTTACATTCAGTTTTTTTCGCAGCATAATTACGCTAGGTTCGCACCTGTGTTCGGGATTCCATTTGTGGGGTTCGCATGGGGAACCCACAAATGGAAACCTAATCCACTTAAAGTGGTTACTCATGGAAACTAGACTATAATGGGCTCCACCGGGTTTCCTCCTGGTTTCCACCCACTTGCAGGACTTTTCTCTCTGTATTTTTTAAGTGGAATGATGGAGGGAATATAGCCAGAAAAGGGTATTTTTATCATGCACATTTATGGCAGAGATGGAACCCTCAGTTATGGTATACGCTGTGGATTTCTCGACTCTGCCCTTTTCTCAACACCAATTCCACAAAAATGCTAATCCACGCCCTCATTGTCTTTGTTTTTTAGTAGTAAAAAATATCATTGGGTGATCAGCAAAAATACAAAGCCCTAAACAAATAGCAGAATTGTTTATTTTTGGTCACCTTACCTCCCAAAAATTAAATATGATCAAAATATTTTATGTATCTTCAATCAGTACCAGTGAAAACAACCAATTGCCCTCCAAAAGCCAAATGGTACCCCTGGATAAATTGGGGATTTTAAGAATGTAGTTATGGGCTACTTTGGGGGTTTTCTCTGTATTGGTACTGTGGGAGCTCTACAAATGTAACATGGTGCATGTAAACCATTCCAACAAAATTGGTGCTTCAAAAGCCAAAATGTGTGCCATGACTTTCTTAGCTTTACTGTGTGCACTCACAGTCATTTGCAACTTTATACGGAATATTGCCAAAATCAAGATAAATTCCATAACATTGTGAGATGTCTTTTTTCTAATAATCCCTGATAAAATGAAAGTTCTGGGAGTAAACAATGTTTTATTGGAAAAGATTTTAATTTCACAACCCCATGTTTATAACTAGAGATGAGCGAACACTGTTCGGATCAGCCGATCCGAACAGCACGCTCCCATAGAAATGAATGGAAGCACCTGGCAAGCAGACTTTGCTGGCAGCCGGCCGCTTAACCCCCCGCGTACCGGCTGCTTCCATTCATTTGTATGGGAGCGTGCTGTGCTATGAAACGCCTTGGGAATCAAAATAGCCATAACACCCTTACACTGGGTTCACACCAGCATTTGGCACTCCATATTAGGTTTCCATCTTCTGCCGGCAGAAGACGGAAACCTGTCATGCTGAGTCCGGCCGTGAACGCCGGTGAGCGTTTTCTCCCGGCGCATCGTCCCCGCGGCGTCTTCCGGCTGGAATTCACTCTGCCTAGGCATCGGGGCCTAGGCAGAGCCGACTGCGTATGCGCGGTCGGCTCTACCCGGCCCGATGCCTGAGCAGAGCCGACTGCACATGCGAGGACATGCCCGCGCATGTGCAGTCGGCTCTTCCTAGGCCGTATGCCTAGGCAGAGTGAATTCCAGCCGGAAGACGCCGCGGGGACGCTGCATGGAAAAGACTTCTAAAGGTAAGAGAAGAACCAGCGTTGATTGGCAGAATGTATAGCATTCTGCCAATCAACGCTGTTGGTTCTGCATCGAACCTTAAACTTCGAACAGCTAGTAGTGTTCGACTGAGTACGAGTATTTCGAATACCGTAGTATTCGATCGAACACCTACTCGATCGAACACTACTCGCTCATCTCTGTTCATTACTAATTTGCTCCAGTATAGTCGCTGTTGGAGGATGTTTAGATACCATTCTTTATTCAAGGCAATGTTCTTAGGCAAAAATGTGAGTGAGCCCATTCCCTTAGATGAAAACAACATTACACCTGAATGGTCTCAGGATTCTTTACAGTAGCATGACACAGGACTCATGGTAGCGCTCACATTGTGCTCCCTGGAAAATCATATTTCCGGATGTCCCACTCAGAATTGTATCTAAACTTCCATGAAGAGCAACGTCTACCAAGGACTCAGAAGCAATTTGGTCATTGCTTTTTTTCCAGCATGAGAAAACACCATGTCACAAGGCAAAAGTAATAACTATGTGACTCAGTAAAAAAAAAACATTGAGATTCTGGGTCCACGGTCAGGAAATTCTCCAGGTTTCAAACCCATTGAGAACCCATGATCAATTCTTAAAAAGCAGATGGACAAATAAAAACTTAGAAATTATGATAAACTCCAAACATTGATTAAACAAGAATTCACTAGATGCCAATTAAATCCCGTTTTAGCAAAACAGACATCTGTAGACGAGTCTAGGTCTCCATTGGATGGCGAGGCAATCGTGTGAAAGAAGGGGCATTACTCTAACACTGTACTCTACTATTTATTAAAATGTTCCATTTTTGTATCTTTATTAATGTTTATACTTATTACTTAAGTGGTCTAACAATGATGTCTTAGTGTAATTCTGGATCTTTGTAGTATAAACAACCAGACCTGGTTCTTCTTTATTGTATTATGGTTATTAATAGTAATTCTATTAATAAATGTATTTTCCACATTTATTTAAGCAATCGATACAAATAAACCACAATTTATCAACACCAGAAATGTAATATAGGAAAGCTGAGTTTGACTTGGTTTGTTGCAGTGTCACATACATTAAACTCAAGGTTAATGTTCCTACTTGCAGATGTGAAAGTCATCTGAAGTCTGTAAAACATATAGCCATATTGAAATGATTAAGGCAGAGCAAGATTTAGGAAATCCACAGTATTTTATGGATAAAGTGACTTGCAGTAACGTGTGGTTGACCATATCCTAATTCATCACGTTTTGCTTATCATATCATGTTGAATGACAACTTTATATCTGAAAACCATCTGCCTGAGAAAGTTGGTTTGGATTCTTGTGCGACATGTATTACATGAGTACAATGCCAGGTTAAATGGTGATCGTATAGGAAATGTATCTGACGGATCGGAATTCAATCACTGCATTGCTTTTAGCAACTAAGATGCAATGAAATTTTATGTTTTAAAATCTTACAACTTATAGATATAGTAAAATCTAAGTTCTGTTTTGGACAGTAACAATAGACAAAGGAGGAGAACAGGATATTTATTAAACTCTTCCCGCCAAAGCCATTTTTCATTCTTGCCTTTTAATTTATTAATTCCCACCTTCCTAAAGCCATAACTTTTACATTTTCCTCGTCACAGCCATATGGCACATATTTTTTGTGGGACAAATTGTACTTCATAATGACAATACACGTCAGTGGAGCATTTGCCCTGCCGAATGGTGAAGAGTTGCGATTCCGCAATCACAAGGTGGTCTGGCTCAACATAAATAACACCCAGGGACTTGAAAAATGATTCTAAATCTGTCCATTCCTCTGCCCAGGGGAAAATTAAGGGCCCAAGCCTGTGGATCCCTCTGCAGGAGAGAAATAACCACCCCAACCATCTGGGACTGAGACACATGAGGGTTAACATGAAAATATACTTATGGAACTCATGGAACATCTCAAATTTTTCTGGGTCCCCTAGGTGGTCTAACTAGCCAAGGGGTCAGAATCAAATGGGAAACTAGGTACAAAAATGAGAATCCAGAAGAATAGTCAAGAGGCAAAAGCGAAGGTCAGAATACAAAATATCAGAGAAACAGGAATACGCTAACATGCTTTACGATGCTAATAGCAAGCACCCAAGTGTGGACTAATGGGCTGTATAAGGGAAGTCTGGTATCCTCCCCAGACATGGTTGGAAGGTGAGCTGTCAATCATGGAGGAACTAACGTTAACGCTTAGTGAACCAGAAGGAACTCAGAGTATTGGCTGGACTGATACATAAAACAAACTCTCAGCTGTGCCAACACAGAATACAACAGAAGGCCTCAGGAGCAGGGGATCATAAGTGGACAAGTCTCCCGTGCCGTACAGTGCGGCTGAAGGATGGTGCCAAAGTCTGAATGGGCAAGGATGTTACATCAACCAAAACCTCTTTATTTTTCCCAGTTTGGTACTGCGTAAGGGTTAATTTTGCAGGACAAGATGTAGTTTTTATTGATCACATTTTGGAGAATGTGTGATGTGCCACAAAAGTGTATTCTACCATGTTGTTAGTTGTACTAAGTTGCTAATAAACATGCACTGGAAATCCATCGTCTCAGATTTTCTTGCTATATTTGAGCAGGTGTCTCCCTATTACTTTTTCGAGAAATTGTTGGCCCTTCGGGGAAGGGGGGGGGGGTTAGACAAAGTATTTAACTCCATGTGGACACAGCGGCTATTTGAGTACCCACTGCCACTACGTTATGTTTTCACCACACATATACCTATACCTTTTGACCATGGAAACCCTTCCCTCAGACATTCCCATTCAGTCCCTCCTTATCAATTAGCTTCCCCCATGTAATTGCATCTGTCTTTACAATCTCACCATTTTATTCTCCCAGTTTCAGTACTATGGCATTTATTGCTGAAATTATTGGGTAATGTTGGTTAATTGTTGTGTTAATGTAACTATTTTTGGGAGAACAAGTTGTGATTTTCAATGGTACCCTTTTATATATGTAATCCTCTACAGAAAAGTTGTGATCATTTTGGGTGGTCACAATACATATGAATCATCAAAAGTTAAGTATAATATATATATGTCCGCCATGACATGATTTGTGAAGATCAGAATTTAATAGGTGTGAGATCAAGGGACGTGTAAAAAATTTTTTTTTTTTTAAATTATACTCATCTTCCCTCAACCTCCAGCAATCTTTGTCTTCTTCCTATGTATGCGTGACATCATGGTGCTCGGCGTTCTAAGGCCCAATCACAAGCATCAACAATGACCCTAGGCACATGATGTCACAGAATATGCTGGCCTTGGCACTCTTCTGAGATGTCACGTGCCCGAAGGAAAAATAAGCAAGTCGCCAGATGCTGCAAGGAGGCCCGAAAAAGGTGAGTGAAGGTAAGTATATATATATATATAATATATACAGTCCTATGAAAAAGTTTGGGCACCCCTATTAATCTTAATCATTTTTAGTTCTAAATATTTTGGTATTTGCAACAGCCATTTCAGTTTGATATATCTAATAACTGATGGACACAGTAATATTTCAGGATTGAAATTAGGTTTATTGTACTAACAGAAAATGCGCAATATGCATTAAACCAAAATTTGACCGGTGCAAAAGTATGGGCACCTCAACAGAAAAGTGACATTAATATTTAGTACATCCTCCTTTTGCAAAGATAACAGCCTCTAGTCGCTTCCTGTAGCTTTTAATCAGTTCCTGGATCCTGGATAAAGGTATTTTGGACAAACAATTCAAGTTCAGTTAAGTTAGATGGTCGCCGAGCATGGACAGCCCGCTTCAAATCATCCCACAGATGTTCAATGATATTCAGGTCTGGGGACTGGGATGGCCATTCCAGAACATTG
The DNA here is from genome assembly GCF_031893055.1 of Leptodactylus fuscus. Taxonomy (NCBI): domain Eukaryota; kingdom Metazoa; phylum Chordata; class Amphibia; order Anura; family Leptodactylidae; genus Leptodactylus; species Leptodactylus fuscus. Next base: position 49,202,417 of record NC_134268.1, on the reverse strand, counting down.
TAATTGTTCCTCTGCATGAATGCCTGAGGATTTGGAGCGGTGTTTTGGATCATTGTCTTGCTGAAATATCCATCCCCGGCGTAACTTCAACTTCGTCACTGATTCTTGAACATTATTCTCAAGAATCTGCTGATACTGAGTGGAATCCATGCGACTCTCAACTTTAACAAGATTCCCGATGCCGGCATTGGCCACACAGCCCCAAAGCATGATGGAACCTCCACCAAATTTTACAGTGGGTAGCAAGTGTTTTTCTTGGAATGCTGTTTCTTTTTGGACGCCATGCATAACGCCTTTTTTTATAACCAAACAACTCAATTTTTGTTTCCAAAATGAAGCTGCCTTGTCCAAATGTGCTTTTTCATACCTCAGGCAACTCTATTTGTGGCGTACGTGCAGAAACGGCTTCTTTCTCATCACTCTCCCATACAGCTTCTATTTGTGCAAAGTGCGCTGTATAGTTGACCGATGCACAGTGACACCATCTGCAGCAAGATGATGCTGCAGCTCTTTGGAGGTGGTCTGTGGATTGTCCTTGACTGTTCTCACCATTCTTCTTCTCTGCCTTTCTGATATTTTTCTTGGCCTGCCACTTCTGGGCTTAACAAGAACTGTCCCTGTGGTCTTCCATTTCCTTACTATGTTCCTCACAGTGGAAACTGACAGGTTAAATCTCTGAGACAGCTTTTTGTATCCTTCCGCTGAACAACTATGTTGAACAATCTTTGTTTTCAGATCATTTGAGAGTTGTTTTGAGTAGCCCATGATGCCACTCTTCAGAGGAGATTCAAATAGTAGAACAACTTGCAATTGGTCACCTTAAATACCTTTTCTTATGATTGGATACACCTGGCTATGAAGTTCAAAGCTCACTGAGGTTACAAAACCAATTTTGTGCTTCAGTAAGTCAGTAAAAAGTAGTTAGGAGTATTCAAATCAATAAAATGATAAGGGTGCCCATACTTTTGCACCAGTCAAATTTTGGTTTAATGCATACTGCGCATTTTCTGTTAGTACAATAAACCTCATTTCAATCCTGAAATATTACTGTATCCATCAGTTATTAGATATATCAAACTGAAATGGCTGCTGCAAACACCAAAATATTTAGAACTAAAAATGATTAAGATTAATAGGGGTGCCCAAACTTTTTCATAGGACTGTATATTAGCACCTCCTTTGGTCCTTCTCCTATTATACTCTGGGTTCTGAAAAAGTATACAGGTGTCTTGTTGAATTATATATTTAGCACATCTTTCAATCTTATTAACACAAAAACCTCTTCAATGACAAGGCGCAGTATATTTATAAGAATGTACCGTATTTTTCGGACTATAAGACGCACTTTTTTTCCTCCCAATATGGGAGGAAAATGTGTGTGCGTCTTATAGTCCGAATGCAGCGTGCGCAGCGTCTGTGTCCCGTCTGTGCGAATGAAAAGAAGAGCAGCACGGTGCCTGCCTGCTCTGCCCCTCCTTCCCTGTCTGTGTCGCGTGTTTGCAGGAGCGAGATCTGAGAGGCAGGGAAGTAGGGGCGGGCCAGACAGGTGAAGGAAGCGTGGTTTCAAGCTTGCCGAGAAAACCACGCCTCTTTTACCCGTCTGGCTCGTCCCTCCTTCACTGCCTCTCAGATCTGGCTCCTGCAATAATGCCACACAGACAGGGAAGGAGGGGCGGGCCAAACGGGAGGAGGAGGCGTGGTTTTCTCGGCAAGCTTGAAACCACACCTCCTTCACCCTTCTGGCCCGCCCCTACTTCCCTGCCTGTGTGGCTTCATTGCAGAAGCGACATCTGAGAGGCAGTGAAGGAGGGACGAGCCAGACGGGTGAAAGAGGCGTGGTTTCAAGCTTGCCGAGAAAACCACACCTCCTTCACCCGTCTGGCCCGCCCCTCCTTCCCTGCCTGTGTGGCATCATTGCAGGAGCAAGATCTGAGAGGCAGTGAAGGAGGGACGAGCCAGACAGGTGAAAGAGGTGTGTTTTCAAGTTTGCTTAGAAAACCACACCTCCTTCACCCGTCTGGCCCGCCCCTTTTTCTATTCTTACATAGCTTCACTGCAGGGTGTCTCTTTCCATCCATGGATGAGATTAGATAGACAGACAGACAGACAGACAGACAGACAGACAGACAGACAGATAGATAGATAGATAGATAGATAGATAGATAGATAGGATAGATTAGATAGATAGGATAGATAGATTAGATAGATATGTTCAAATCACCCCCATAGCCCTACAATACATATAAAACAAAAACATTACTGTGAAACACATACACATTTGGTATCCCTGTGTCCGAAAGCCCCCGGTTCTATTTACATTGGTGAAATATTATATTATTAGGTTATTAAATATTTCACCAATTTTTTTTCCTTAATTTTTTTTTTCCCTATTTTCCTCCTCTAAAACCTTAGTGCGTCTTATGGTCCGGTGCGTCTTATAGTCTGAAAAATACGGTAAGTTGACATTATAAAGCATGGTTAAACCACAGAATTTGTTATCTAGATATTTTGCTTTCCCAGAAAGTCTTCCCTTTTTCCCATCTGATGCATGTTTTGGCTAACACAATTACATTATACTCCTCTAATCCCTTGTATAGAACAGAATTTTTCCCATCATCTCCAAGAACAGCTGCAGTCACAACAAGTAGATCAGCACTCCCACCTGTGTTTCTGGAAAGATGAGCCAATGGCTTGCACAACAATCCTCCGTTTTCCAGAGCTCGCTCATTAGCCCTTTACATTTCTTTGCTGTACACCAGACATATTACAACCTTATAAACTAAACATACAATGACATGGCTGCTGACATCTTTTGCATTAGTCAGAATATAATATTTCATTTTGAAATCATCATTATTCAGCTTTGGCCATCTTCACAAGGTGCTTTATTATATAATGAATCCTAACCCTTATTAAACTTCTATTAAAATATACTCATTCACATGTTAAAAGTTCTGGCCATATTAGGTAAGAAGTCTTACCCCTCGTTCACATCTGCATTTGGTAATCCATTTGGGGAGTACACATGGGGACCCCCCGAACAAACTACCGAACACAGTTGCTAGCCATGTGCAGTGAAAGCACATGGACTCCATAAACTATAATGGGGTCCGTGTGCATGCCGCGACTTTTCCGCAGAGAACATGCGGACAGGAAAGTAGATTGTGAAGTACTTTCCTCTTTGCATGTTCACTGAGGAGCTCTTGCAGTAAGCATACGGACCCCATTAGGGTCCACTCACATGGAGATTTTTGGCGAGGATTTTGGCGAAGATTTTGGTGAGGAAAAAAATCTGCTTCAGGAATTAGGAAATGTTTTTTTCTCCAGCACAGTATGGACCTTGAAAAAACGCTAGCAGTTTTTCCACGTGGATTTTGCATATTCTGTACCCAAATCCACAAAGTGAAGCTGAAGGAAGCTTCTTTTCCACTAGTGGAAAAAATACGCTAGCAGAAAAAAAAAGCTAGCGGAACCCATAGGGCTCATTCACACAGGGGTGGTGGGGGCGGATTTTGACACAGAGAGTCACTCTCGGGTCAAAACCCACCTGCCACAACCATCGCAGTCGCGACTTTCCCCTCCGTAGCCGGCTCAAATGAATGAGGTGACACCGGAGGGTGCTGCCGCTAGGCGGAAGCCGCGGCTCAGCACGCCGCGGCTTCTGCCTGAAGAAAGGACATGTCGCTTCTTTTTTTCTGCTAGCAGAAAAAAAAAATGCAATCTACATAGACCACTATTGTAAAGGGGCGGCTTTTGAAGCAAAATCCGCTGTCAAAATCCGCCCTTTTGTTCCTGTGTGAACTAGCCCATAGAGCTCTATGGGGAGGAGTTTTTTTCCACGTGGATTCTGACACAGATTCAGCACCAAAATCCTCACCAAAAAACTATGAATGGACTCTTATATTCTATAGGGTCTGTATGCTTTCACTGCACACCACTCACAAATGTGTTCAGTAGTCCGTTCGAGGTGTGGGGGGGTCCTCATGTGGACTCCCTGAATGGATTAACAAACGCAGATTTGAACGAGGGGTTACATACAAAATTCAGGTATTGGTGGGGGGTGGCAGAATAGATATTGCACTCACACTTAGTTGCATGTCTATCATTATATTTCTACAGCTTTTATATAGTCTCCATGGAAGCAGACAACAAATACAATCTGTGTAGTCTGACCCTGCAGTCAATCTCCTTTCCAATTTTCTAGTTAGAGTCAGTTTAGAGTTGAGAACTGAAGAGACCTCTTGAAGGTAGCTTTGCGTTTTAGTTAGTGTCAGTTCAGACCCTGAGTCATTCTGCCCCAAAACAAACCCAGAAGTTTCCAGAAAGAAACCTTATTGCTGAACAGAAGATCTTCATTGCCTAATTGAGAGGAACCTGGCCAAATGAACCTGGCATATCCCCAATAGTGGCTGAACCAAGACCAAGTTCATTCCCTGGGAAATGGGATTTGGAGCCAGGGTCTCGCCATGTTTGTCACTGTGGAAAAGGCCAGAGAGCTGGAGTAGAGTGAAAATTACACACTAACACAGGGAGAACATACAAACTCCATGCAGATGTTGTCTTTGGCAGGATTTGAACCCAGGACTCTAGCACTGGAGTGCTAACCACCGTGCTGCCAACTTCCACTATCTGTGTCTTAATTGGACCTCACTTGACGGGCAGCCATGAGACCCACATTAGGGTCTGCCTGGGTGAAACTTTTAACATCTACCCCATAGGTGCATCTCCCTTAATCATTGTTCACCCCTAAGACCCACAAGACCTTTTGGTGCTGAAGGCCCCATAAACAATAGAGGGAAAGACCAGCCGCCATCTTAGACACCATCTTAGACCCCACCATTTCTATATTGCTTTCCCTGGGATGTAGCAATAGGAAGAGGATAGATCTGATCTACTGATATTTTAGTTTTTTGTTGATAAATTCTTCCATAGCCTTTACCTCAGGTACTTAAATAGAAAAGATAAGCAAACTCAGGCCTAAACTAGTCAGAGGGGAGGGGTTTTTGGTCTGGTGGTTGTAGTATGATTTCTTTTTCTGTGCACAGTAAATGTTAAGTAAATTTAATTATTACTTCCCTAGATACGTGAACAGTCTACAGTTTTTGCTATATCTCACCTGGAGCTGACCTAGACCATTATTCCGTGCATGGATGGGGACTTGGTGAGGGGACATCTTTTCTTTTTTTGTATGGTTTGTAATGAGCCAAGTTCATTATGAGTTTTCCAGGCCAGAGATCTTGACTAGAGATGAGCGAACAGTGTTCTATCGAACACATGTTCGATCGGATATCAGGGTGTTCGCCATGTTCGAATCGAATCGAACACCACGTGGTAAAGTGCGCCAAAATTCGATTCCCCTCCCACCTTCCCTGGCGCCTTTTTTGCACCAATAACAGCGCAGGGGAGGTGGGACAGGAACTACGACACCGGGGGCATTGAAAAAAATTGGAAAAAGTCATTGGCTGCCGAAATCAGGTGACCTCCATTTTAGACGAATAGTGGATTTCAAATCCGGGTCATATGAGAATGTGAACTTTGTGACTATGAGACAGGGATAGCTGTACAGGCAGGGATAGCTAGGGATAACCTTTATTTAGGGGGGAATGTTATTAAAAATAACTTTTTGGGGCTCTATCGGGTGTGTAATTGTGATTTTTGTGAGATAAACTTTTTCCCATAGGGATGCATTGGCCAGCGCTGATTGGCCGAATTCCGTACTCTGGCCAATCAGTGCTGGCCAATGCATTCTATTAGCTTGATGAAGCAGAGTGTGCACAAGGGTTCAAGCGCACCCTCGGCTCTGATGTAGCAGAGCCGAGGCTGCACAAGGGTTCAAGCGCACCCTCGGCTCTGATGTAGGAGAGCCGAGGGTGCACTTGAACCCTTGTGCACCCTCAGCTCTGCTACATCAGAGCCGAGGGTGCGCTTGAACCCTTGTGCACACTCTGCTTCATCAAGCTAATAGAATGCATTGGCCAGCGCTGATTGGCCAATGTATTCTATTAGCCTGATGAAGTAGAGCTGAATGTGTGTGCTAAGCACACACATTCAGCTCTACTTCATCGGGCTAATAGAATGCATTGGCCAGCGCTGATTGGCCAGAGTACGGAACTCGACCAATCAGCGCTGGCTCTGCTGGAGGAGGCGGAGTCTAAGATCGCTCCACACCAGTCTCCATTCAGGTCCGACCTTAGACTCCGCCTCCTCCGGCAGAGCCAGCGCTGATTGGCCGAAGGCTGGCCAATGCATTCCTATGCGAATGCAGACTTAGCAGTGCTGAGTCAGTTTTGCTCAACTACACATCTGATGCACACTCGGCACTGCTACATCAGATGTAGCAATCTGATGTAGCAGAGCCGAGGGTGCACTAGAACCCCTGTGCAAACTCAGTTCACGCTAATAGAATGCATTGGCCAGCGCTGATTGGCCAATGCATTCTATTAGCCCGATGAAGTAGAGCTGAATGTGTGTGCTAAGCACACACATTCAGCACTGCTTCATCACGCCAATACAATGCATTAGCCAGTGCTGATTGGCCAGAGTACGGAATTCGGCCAATCAGCGCTGGCTCTGCTGGAGGAGGCGGAGTCTAAGGTCGGACCTGAATGGAGACTGGTGTGGAGCGATCTTAGACTCCGCCTCCTCCAGCAGAGCCAGCGCTGATTGGTCGAGTTCCGTACTCTGGCCAATCAGCGCTGGCCAATGCATTCTATTAGCCCGATGAAGTAGAGCTGAATGTGTGTGCTTAGCACACACATTCAGCTCTACTTCATCAGGCTAATAGAATACATTGGCCAATCAGCGCTGGCCAATGCATTCTATTAGCTTGATGAAGCAGAGTGTGTACAAGGGTTCAAGTGCACCCTCGGCTCTGATGTAGCAGAGCTGAGGGTGCACAAGGGTTCAAGTGCACCCTCGGCTCTCCTACATCAGAGCCGAGGGTGCGCTTGAACCTTTGTGCAGCCTCAGCTCTGCTACATCAGAGCCGAGGGTGCGCTTGAACCCTTGTGCACACTCTGCTTCATCAAGCTAATAGAATGCATTGGCCAGCGCTGATTGGCCAGAGTACGGAATTCGGCCAATCAGCGCTGGCTCTGCTGGAGGAGGCGGAGTCTAAGATCGCTCCACACCAGTCTCCATTCAGGTCCGACCTTAGACTCCGCCTCCTCCAGCAGAGCCAGCGCTGATTGGCCGAATTCCGTACTCTGGCCAATCAGCACTGGCTAATGCATTGTATTGGCGTGATGAAGCAGTGCTGAATGTGTGTGCTTAGCACACACATTCAGCTCTACTTCATCGGGCTAATAGAATGCATTGGCCAGCGCTGATTGGCCAGAGTACGGAATTCGGCCAATCAGCGCTGGCTCTGCTGGAGGAGGCGGAGTCTAAGATCGCTCCACACCAGTCTCCATTCAGGTCCGACCTTAGACTCCGCCTCCTCCAGCAGAGCCAGCGCTGATTGGCCGAATTCCGTACTCTGGCCAATCAGCACTGGCTAATGCATTGTATTGGCGTGATGAAGCAGTGCTGAATGTGTGTGCTTAGCACACACATTCAGCTCTACTTCATCGGGCTAATAGAATGCATTGGCCAGCGCTGATTGGCCGAATTCCGTACTCTGGCCAATCAGCACTGGCTAATGCATTGTATTGGCGTGATGAAGCAGTGCTGAATGTGTGTGCTTAGCACACACATTCAGCTCTACTTCATCGGGCTAATAGAATGCATTGGCCAATCAGCGCTGGCCAATGCATTCTATTAGCGTGAACTGAGTTTGCACAGGGGTTCTAGTGCACCCTCGGCTCTGCTACATCAGATTGCTACATCTGATGTAGCAGTGCCGAGTGTGCATCAGATGTGTAGTTGAGCAAAACTGACTCAGCACTGCTAAGTCTGCATTCGCATAGGAATGCATTGGCCAGCCTTCGGCCAATCAGCGCTGGCTCTGCCGGAGGAGGCGGAGTCTAAGGTCGGACCTGAATGGAGACTGGTGTGGAGCTATCTTAGACTCCGCCTCCTCCAGCAGAGCCAGCGCTGATTGGTCGAGTTCCGTACTCTGGCCAATCAGCACTGGCCAATGCATTTCTATGGGGAAAAGTTAGCTTGCGAAAATCGCAAACTGACAGGGATTTCCATGAAATAAAGTGACTTTTATGCCCCCAGACATGCTTCCCCTGCTGTCCCAGTGTCATTCCAGGGTGTTGGTATCATTTCCTGGGGTGTCATAGTGGACTTGGTGACCCTCCAGACACGAATTTGGGTTTCCCCCTTAACGAGTTTATGTTCCCCATAGACTATAATGGGGTTCGAAACCCATTCGAACACTCGAACAGTGAGCGGCTGTTCGAATCGAATTTCGAACCTCGAACATTTTAGTGTTCGCTCATCTCTAATCTTGACTAAATCAGAGTTTTTTGTGGTTCACCACCCACAAACCACTATTATACTCTGGGATCTCTTAATACCCCTTAATATAGTAAGCAGAGGCCCAGAGGATATTCGGTAAAATAATATACACAGATATTCACCTTCCCTCAAGTCTCCTGAGCTCCCTGCACGTTCTTCAACGTCTTCGGCCCTTTTCGAGCCTCTTTAGTGACATCACGGGCACTGGGGTACTGCTGAGGCCTGTGATTGGACCAAAGTGTTTACATGTGGCCCTCATGTCATGATGCTTTGATGCAAGCATCATGATTAGAGATTAGCGAGTAGTACTCGATCGAGTAGGTATTTGATCGAATACTACGGTATTCAAAATACTCGTACTCGGGCGAATACCACGCGGTAAACGCAGTAAAAATTCTATTCCCCTCCCACCTTCCCTGGTGCCACCAATAACTATACAGGGGAGGTGGGACAGGAACTAGGACAATGTTGGAATTGAAAAAAAAATAAAAAATACAGTCATTGGCTGGCTAAATCAGGTGACCTCCACTTTATAAGACTAGTGGGTGTCAGATTCAGTTCAGATGCGACTGTGCAGTAGAGAGGGATAGACATTCTGCCAGGGTTAGCTAGGAATTAGAATTATTTAGGTAGGAATCTAACACCAACAGCTCTTATAAGAGCTAAACTTAGATTTACCACTGCTTGAAGATTGTATATACGCCATCTGTATATATACGCCATCTGTATATACAATCTTTTTGCAAGTAATTTTCCCAAAAGCCCTTATTAGGGCTCCAATTTCCGTACCACCTTTTCCCCCAATCTACCTTTCCCATCTCCTGTCCTATACTTGTTGGAAGCTAAGTGTATACTTGCTATACAGTACGCTTGTATACATCTAACATACATAGGTTTGTGCGCCCAATATACCTTTCCCATCTCCAACTCAGCTTAAGGGCCTCTAACTTAATTTGGAAGGGCTCACCTCAAGGGCCACAAAAGGTCTCGCCACATCACACACATACACAATGACAGTTAAGGGTGGGTGCTGTTTGATTTCCCCCTTGCCTATGCCAACTGTGGTTGTCATGGGCAATGTGATTTAAAGGGGTGCATGCTAATGTTTCTTTAGCTTAAAATTTGTCTTTCTGTCCATATTAATGTAGAGGAAAGAAGGTTTCCAAGTATTTTTCTACTTTCCATTGAGGTTCTATTGAGTTTGCAGTGCGTAGTTGATAGGCTGTGATAGTGGGGTAATACTGTGACTTGGGCGTGTTAGATGCCCCAAGATATGCTGGCATCATTTGCTGAGGTGTCATTGTGGACTTGGTGACTCCAATTGGTTGAATTTTGATTTCCCTGAAATGAGCATCAATTGAATAGTCGAATATTGAGGTCTACTCGAATCAAATTTTGAATTTTCGAATATTTCACTACTCGCTCATCTCTAATTAAGATGTCAGCCCACTCACGTGACCACTGAGGAGATGCACACTGGACACTATGTGGGAGCTCAGGAAAGGTTCTGGGGGGAAAGTGAATCCCAGTTTATTATTTTCCTGGTTCTTGACTTATTATACTAGTTCTGAAGTGACCCTGGGGTATAATAAAACAGCTTTGATTTGGTGAAACTCATGAGGTTTGCCAATCTCTACTAAATAGTATCCTCCATACTCTTCTTCAGGTTGACATAGGTTTATTAATATATATATTTAGCAATTCAAGTTAAAATTCCACAAAAAAAATTGTCACTTATATTTTTTATTCAACTGTAAGTAAAACAAGGACAACAGAATTGTAGATGGAATTGCTTTTGTAATGACTTTGAACGGACAAATTTTCAATTATTTAAACTGGAAATGCACTTTTACTACAATATAATATTTCTCATCTGTTTTGTTCTATAAAGTGTTGCATTATAAATCCTACTTATTTGTCATTACTATCTATTTGTCATGAGCCACATACTTAATGGATGGCGGAGCTATTTTCCAACACTAACCTATAGACCCAAGAATTGTAAATTACATCTGTATTATAGACCGTGACAGTGGGGAAAATTCATTACAAATAACATATTAGAAGAATTTTCATTAGGATTGTAAGAGAGTGGCTAATTGAAGTGGAAACTAAAATATATGTATAAATATGGCATCATCCACCATGCCTTGTGTTAGGATCAGTTTATAAATAAATTCTCTTGGTAATATTCAGTAAAATTAATAGGGAAATTTATCATTCGCCTATGTCACTTCTGTGGCATAAAAACATCAAATACCAGGGGTTTGTGACTTCTTAAATGCAATTTGTGCAAAACCTCTGCAGTAATGATATTTTTACACCATCTTGGCCACCTTTCAAAAGTGGGTATGGTGAGAGTATGCTATAAGCCGTGGCCCTGGCAGATTTATCATCATTTAGACCAGCGGTTCTCAACCTGTCACAGCCAGCTCCTGCTTTAAACGCTGCGCTGCGACTTCTGCAGTGTAGCCGCGATGTGATGATGTCACATCGCGGCTACAACTATATGAGTAAGCGAGACTGAGCGGGCGGCAGGGGAGCATTGGAAGGTGAGTATAAGAGGTTTTTTTTCGTTTTAAACATTAAGGTGGAACATAATGAAGGGGCAGATGAAAGGGGGGACGGCATGACACTGGAGGCAGAGATGGAGGGACATGAAGCTCTGGGCAGATGAAGGGGGGAACGGCATGACACTGGAGGCAGAGATGGAGGGACATGAAGCTCTGGGCAGATGAAGGGGGAAACGGCATGACACTGGGGGCAGAGATGGAGGGACATGAAACTGGGGAACAGATGGGGACATGAAACTGTGGGCAGATGAAGGGGGGTACAGCATGACACTGGGGGAAGAGATGGGGGGGACATGAAACTGGGGAAGAGATGGGGGACATGAAACTGGGGGCAGAGATGGAGGGGGGGGGACATGAAACTGGGGGCAGATGAAGGGGTTATATGAAACTGGGGGAGAGATGGCGAGGGGACATATAATGTCCGGGTGACTGTAGGAGGATTATACTGTGTGGGAGCACATGAAAAATTAATGAGAATGGGCGGAGTCAACATAAAAATGGGCGGAGCTAAATTCACGCGCCGCATATTTTCTCCCTCTTTCTAATCTTCAAAAGTTGGGAGGCATGCCTAAAGCCATCAGAAAATACATATTCAGAAAATCCATCTCCCCTGAGATGGATTTGGGATTCCCCCTTAAGGAGTATATGTTCCCCATAGACTATAATGGGGTTCGAAACCCGTTCGAACAGTCAAACAGTAAGCGACTCTTCGAATCAGATTTCGAACATTTTGGTGTTCGCTCATCTCTAATCAGAACAAAAGACTGCAAAAGAACAACGGCAGATTCAATCAGAGCATCCTGCATTTGTACCCATTGCCATTCACTGCAGTGTTAATACACGATGGAAGCTTTCTTCTGTCTTGCTTATTTTTTTAAAAAAAACAGAGGAAAAAGATTTGTGTTCAATGCAGAAATAAATAATTAAAAATAAAAGAATGTAAAGATATTGCAGAGTTTTAAAGGGGCTCTATTATTGGGAAAAGTCATTTTTAGCTAATCACATCCTTGCATAGCCTTTAGAAAGTCTATTCCATACGTACCTTTAGTATGTAAATTGCCTCAGTGGTTTTTGAATGAGCCAGTTTTTATTAATATGCTAATGAGCTTCCAGCCAGCACAGGAAGTTCCCTGCAGCACTCGTCTCTACTATTCTCTCCTATCTGTGTGTGCAAGCAGGAAGTCAACAGCAGCAGCCTGCACTGTATACACACATAGGAAAGAATAGCACAGAGGGTGCACAATGAGACTTCCAGGTACATCAAGAGGATAATTAGCATATGAATAAAAACGGGCTCATTCAAAAACCACTGAGGCAATTTACATACAAAAGGTCGGTATGGAATAGCCTTTCTAAAGGCTATGCAAGGATTTGCTTATCTAAAAATGACTTTTCCCAATGATGGAGCCCCTTTAAAGATTTTTTTGCCATGTCATTGATGACAATCTTATGTCTTGATTGGGTGCCCATGGATACAACCCATCAATGCAGGAACTTTCTATGGTCTAGCACTTGATTGATATTTTGGCTGCCTGCAGATACCACTAGAGGGAGCTACGTGATGATAAAATGTGAAGATTCACTAACATCTGGGCACTCTATCACTTTCCATCACCTACTCACTGATGCTTAGGGTTCCCAGATGTTTCTGATGTACATTTCTAGCCTTTTATGTTCATAATGTTGTCATTCATTTACCATTCAAATTACTCTTAAATTATGCTAACCTCTTCCTGCAAATGCATATAAAATTACACCTTAAAGGGGATCTGCTACATGGAAAATGCTGTTCGGTCTGCAGGCAGCATGTGGTAGAGTAGAAGAAGTTGAACAGATTAATATATCATTATGTGGGGAAAGAATCACTCTAGCCTGCTGTTTATCCATTGAAATCTCTGTTATCGAAATGTTAAAAAGTCAAAGAGGCGGTCCTATCAGTGATAAAGCATAGGCTGTCAGTCATTGATAGCATCGCCTCATTGATCTCTCGGTAAAAAATATGCAAATCTATTCTCCAGGATGTAATTAGGAGAACAGAGTGCACTCTGTACACCACCCTATAGAGGGCGGCATCCTTAACATGAACGACTCAGTTATAAAGTCTTTTAATCATAATGTGGATTTAATTGCCAAATCAGTATTTCTGTCCCAAAAGGAACAGATTCCCAGCTATGGACAGCGCTGTCCATAGCTGGGAATCTGTTCCTTTTGGGACAGAAATACTGATTTAGCAATTAAATCCACATTATGATTAAAAGACTTTATAACTGAGTCGTTCATGTTAAGGATGCTGCCCTCTATAGGGTGGTGTACAGAGTGCACTCTGTTCTCCTAATTCCATCCTGGAGAATAGATTTGCATATTTTTTACCCAGAATCCCTAACGGAGCAGGAATGACTTGTAAGTCTCCGTACTGCCTATGTAGGCACACACTCTCCCTGATGTGTACGATTGTCCCCTGGTCCTTGATCTCTCAACAAAGATTGCAATGGATTCATGAACAAAGGATGGGGTGGTTAGCCAGGGAATCATCACACTGCCATGATGCTGATACTGGATGGCATCAGGAACAAGTGCAGTGCCTTAGCTTGAAGCTAAGGAGGAGAGGTAATAGGGTAAGTAATATTGCAATCTGACTTCATATATTGGGTACATTCAATAGATAGTGTCTGATTTATAAAGTTAGCATAGTGTCACTACTGTCCCTTTCTTAAATCTACCCTATGTTCTGTGAATGCCATTTGTAAAGAAACTCAATGTAATCATATCCAGGCCCTGGAGCCTGTGACAACCCAAAGGGGTCTTCTGCCATATTGTAAGAAGCTTAGTTTCTCCTTAAAGTTACAGTTTTGGAAACCAATTTTTTTTTTTTTTTTTTTTTTTTTAACTTGAAATGTTAAATAAAAACCAACCATAACCATTTTCGCTACTTCTGACAGAGTGCAATACAGAATATGCAGGGTGCTTACTTCTACAAGAATAATTTGGAAAATATTTCCCATATTGGAGGTCCATAAGATAAACATAAAATGATTTGGCCACAGTTGTCAAATGCAAGCAGCTTTTCTTGTAAGGCCAGTCTTATGTAGCTGACTTATTTTCATAAGAGTCCACAGAATACAAGTTATCCCTGCAGGATTTGTTTTATCTCTTTAGGTTAATGTAAACCTCCGAGTGCGTATGACACGTTTTACAGGCCGCTCATTATTACATGGAGATGTCTTTTCAGTCTGTTTTTCTTATTGTTAGAACTAAACCTCTTCCTCAAATTTTATGGGTGAAAACAAAACTGAGATGAAGCAATTCCGGTGTCCTTCTTTTATAGCTTCATGTCTCTAAGCAGAATCATGCACTCTTCAAGGAACTCAGTGCTGTGCAGGTGCATGGCCAGGACTCTGAACTTGCACTAAAGTTATGTGGATATTATTTGTTAGCATGTTAATAGTCACCGAATAAGACAATCAACAATAAGAATGGAAAAATTTCTCAGATTTCCCCTCTCACTGTAGAAGAATGTATTCTAATCCTGCGGACATTCTTCAATGTTCATTAATCCTTCTGCTCTAGAATGGTTCACATGAAATCCTAAAATCACCAGGCTTTATGGGGTCCAAGAGTAAAACAGGGACATCCTTGAACTTGTCATCTGCTGAGGGATTAAATTACATCTTTTACTCAATTACGCAATCTTAAGAATTTAGGAACTTTCTCTCCTCCAAGTGAAGAAGTACAGAAAGAAAGTGTTTAATGTTTTACACATTCACAAGAGTGGGAAGAGTCTTTGCTTTCTAGGAACAGTCAAGACAAAATAATTTTACAAGACATCTCATTATTGTACTATACAAGTCTATGCAGTACTACACTATGTGTATACAGATTGTAGATTGGGATTGGGATTGTAACTCGCCCATCTAATTACTCAAAAGCAATTAAAGACATTTTCTCAAAAAAAAAGTCTGACCAAATTGATAAAAAAATCTATTTAACCGTTATGTGAATGTATCGTACCTGGTTTGCATCCACAACGCCAGCCACAGTTAACCTGTAGTTACCATGCACCAGGCAGGGGTGAACCTGCCCCTTTCGCCGCCCGAGGCGAACGACAGAAAGCCGCCCCCCCCCCCCTCTAGGAGGAGGGGGCGGAGCGGTGGGGCGTGGCTAAGCAAATGGGGGGGCTTAGCGATGTTCACAGGCAGAGAGCAGGCACAGAGAGGACCTGCTCTCTGCCTGAGCATGAAGGGAGGCTGCTGGAGCAGCGCTGCTCCAGTGGCCTCCCCAATCCACCGCTCGGTGCTAAGCCAGTCCAGGACAGCTTGTCCTGGACTGGCTTAGGTAAGCAAAAATGCTGCCCTCCCTGGGGCCCTGGCATAGCGCCGCCTGAAGTGGTCGCTTCAGGTCGCCTCATGGGAGGTGCGGTGCTGGCACCAGGCCCCACTCCATTAAAGTCTGACCGGACTAGCTGAGCCCTGTCATTGTTGCACGATCCCTACTTTCTTTGCCCAACTCCTTTCACCTGCTTCATTATTATTCACTTCACTGTAACTGGCATCATTGGCAGTAAAGTCAATATTAATGAAGTGGGCAGAGCCACACATGCTGCCTTTGTATGTTTGGGAGACTTCACTCCCCAATGTCCATCCCGCCAACCCCGTTACTGTATGCCAGGAGTCAGTGGGGACCACTGAAGAGCATTATATTGGCGGCCAATGAGGACCATTATACTGTATTGGGGCACTGAGGATCATTATACTGGGAGACAATGAGGAAAATAACACTGTGTGGGGGCCTGGGGAGCTATATACTGGGGGCCACTGTGGACCATTGTACTGTGTGTGGGCTATTATACTGCATTGGGGTTACTGAGGAGATTTATACTGTGGAGCAATAATATAAGTTCAATTAGGCATTGGTTGGACTCAATTTCAAAATTAGAGCTAAATTTTGTCCTGATTCTGCTTCATATTGATCTTAGGACAGGTAGCGCTAGGTGACCCGTCAGGAGATCCAAACAAGAGAGCCAGGCCACTAAATCAGACAGTGCAATGGAGCCAGTGGACCTCTTTGACTATAATGGGGTCTGTCTGATGTACACAATGCATCCACCCTGCATCAGCATCCTGTTGCGGCTAGCCGCTTGGAAAAGTCAAACAGCAGAATAGGTTTTCACCATATGAACTTAAAGGGGTATTCCCATAACTCTTGTTCTGCAGCCTGCAGGCTCTGTGCTCTGTTCACTTCCTGGATTTCTCGGCGCACTGGTGGGCGGGGTTTCACTTGCTCTTCTATCTGCTATGTTTGCAGTCAGTAATGAGGGATTGGTTGTAAATGCATTACCACAGTATAAAGCTGATGTAGAAGCTGATGTAGCAGAGCTGGATTTGAGTCAGGTTGCATTACATTACAGAGGTAACAGACTCCCTATCTCAGCCCTTATCAGCCAAATTCAATTAAACCCATAAGTGGAAATGCTAAGATAAACAGCACAGTAATCCCGGAGCTCTCACCTCCCTCCTACCCTATCTGAGGAGCTCCGTTGCTTGTCAGACACACACAGTTCAGAGCTGCTGCCCACTCAGCCCCTCCCTCTCCCTCAAGAGCAGGGAGCTACGTCACTTGGGAACTGAGCAGATAAGCTCACACAGTGTCAAGAATGAAGTGAATAAATTAAGATAGCGGCCAAACAAAGCAGTTTTGATAAAGCAATGTATTTAGGAAATGTCTTAAATCCACACAAACTAGCAGTATAGATAGGATACTTTTCATGGGATAACCCCTTTAACCTTAACACAACAATAATGACTTTACTATTGAAATCATCAAAACGATTCTGTTAATAGACATTGCTGTCTGTGGATACATCTGTCTTTCTTTTGGCGTCGATAATCTGGTTTTGCTTAAATCCCATATTATGTAACTAGGCTTCTAGAAAATCAGCATTGATCTATAGGGAGCTCCCTTCCAGAAGGAGGTGCTACAGCAAATTTTCCTTTTTTACAGAAAGGATAACTAATAGAGATGAGCGAGTAGTATTCGATCGAATATCGAATAACATTATAGTCTATGGGAAAAAACAGGAATGTTGTTCCGGTTTCCATGGAAACCAAAGTTCGACACATTGGATCCTCCAAGTTCCGGAAGTAACAGGACGAGGAGCACGAGGAGGTTTTTGCATTGAATTCAATGGAATTTTCCCGCATGGTATTCGACCGATACGAGTATTCGATAGAATAGTCGTATTCAATCGAATACTACTCGCTCATCTCTAATAACTAATTTGCATATTTTTCACCTATCTACTGGTAGATAGTTTGTTTTAATGAAGAACACAAGTACAGTATTTACTAAAAGAGATGCGTCAAAACAATTAACATGTCCTCTGTAATTGTATGAAAACCTCCAGATCTTCAGAGAACCAGGCTTTTTTAGGTCTAAGGAATCCGAAATCTAAACAGATTATTCCTCTTGTCCTGTTTAGCATTCAGATGCCAGAGATCCTCCCCTTGTTTTTTGTATTTTATCAGATTTAATTAAAATCCTGGAAATGGATGGAAATGCCTCGATTTGCCCACCACGGAAAGCCCCAGGAAAAATCGCATTTTACAGTAATGGCAAAATGGATGAGTCTCTAGCGACTATGCCCACTTTACAGTAAAAAGTACAGTGCAGACATGCCGTAATTTCCAAAACCGACACGGTTTTGGAAATCGCAGCATGTCAATTATACCTACAGAAACGCTAGCGGTTTCCCCATAGGTATAATTGTAACAAAAACTCTGTGAAGGAAAACTGCAATCTTTCTGTCTAAAGCGCTGCGGAAAGAATTGCGATGTCTTGCCACCGCAATGTTTCCTGCACAGTTTTTTTTTTGCTGCAGGATGTCCCGTGGGGCCTTAGCCTAATAGGTGTTTACCAACATTTAGCATATTCAACTGCCACAACTGCATCACAGTGATAAATAACAAATCTCTGTTAGGCCAAGGTCCCATGTAGTGGGATAAAAAAAACTGAAATCGCTGCATGTCTGCTGCGGATTTTTTTCTGCAATGTATGGGTGGGATTAGCCAGAATCTCATCCACTTTGCAGGTACTGTAAAACATAGCCATTTTTGCTCCAGCGTTTCCACTGCAGTACAATCGTGCCATTTACGTTATGTGGGGCCCCGGCTTTACAGGGATTTTCCCACCAGCATATCTTTGTTTAGATTTGTAGACAATTACAGGTTTAACATTTTTGCAAATATAAATTATTAAACGTTTAAAATTTTCTCTCTTTCTCTAAAATGCATGAAAAAAACCTTTCCTAATTTCTAAAGCAGGTTTTTATAACTGTCTATAATTTTGAACATGGTTACTTTCATAGGAAAACTCCTTTAAGTGTGTCACTTTTGTAGACTTGGGGAAAAACAACTTTTGCAGTTTTGATGCAAATGAGGGAGTTGGTGCCCTGGGGGTGGGACTTCAGCCCTGGGGGCACTGCTCTTGCTGTTCAAGTAGCAGGGTGGTGGTATAGCCATGTGAGGTTCAACATTCACTGCACAGAGTGGCACAGGCAGGAGGTGATAGGTGTCTGAGTGGTAAGGACAGTGCTCCAGTGAGATGAAGGCCCGCCCCCAACTGCTTCATTTGTATAAGCATTCAAAATTGTTTGTCTCCAAAATTGGCATACCCAACAAAGATATATTATTTATCAGTAATGTGCTCTGTAACTTGATGGTACACAGATCCATACATTTATATAAAATTGTGTTCATTGATGGTGCATTTTCCATGTTTTTAACTCTTTGTATTAATATGCACTACTGCGCCCATTACTGCTAAAATGAAAAATAAGCCTCTGGGCCCCATGCACTCAAACATAAAAAATGACTGCGTAACTTTATTAACTTCTGTTACACAACTAATTTTAGAACAATTGGAGTTAGTGTGCACATACACATTTCAATTGTTGCAAATAACCTTTTTAACAGAATATCAAAAAACAGGCCATATCCAATTTTGTCCATTTTCACGAATGGTTGGACCAATTCTTGTTTATTGGGTACAATTTTAAAAATGAATTAGTGGACTGGGTAAAAAAAAAAAGGTCAGTGAAGTTCGTCCGTTTTGATAACTGACAGATAAAAATGGATGACAAATTTATAATAATAATAATAATAATAATAATACATTTTATTTATATAGCGCCAACATATTCCGCAGCGCTGTACAATTTGTAGGGTTCAAATACAGACAGAAAGATACATTACAAAGAAATAGTGACTTCACACAATGGCACTGTAAGCCCTGCTCGCAAGAGCTTACAATCTATGAGGTAGAAGGGGTGACACAAGAGGTAGCAGGGGCGATATTGCTTATACCGTATTCAGACAATTTTGTAATAGAGGTTACTGTCATTACACAAACAAAACTTTGAGCCATCACTAGTGGTGTCCTGTAACATGTGGATGAAGCTTGGACAAATAAAGTTAGCCTGAAAAGACATCATATCATGTGGGGTAATGTGGGAGCGGGGACAGAGGAGGGTTAAGTTTCGGGGATTCTAATTATAGTACGGAAGGGTTTACATTAGAAATTGTGATAGGCCTGTCTGAAAAGATGTGTCTTTAGTTTGCGTTTGAAACTGTAGAAATTGGGAGTTAATCTGATTGTCCGGGGTAGAGCATTCCAGAGAAGTGGTGCAATTCGGGAGAAGTCTTGTATACGAGCGTGGGAGGTTCTGATAATAGAGGATGTAAGTGTTAGGTCATTGAGTGAACGGAGAACACGGGTTGGGCGGTACACAGAGATGAGGGAGGAAATGTATGGAGGTGCGGCATTATGGAGAGCCTTGTGGATGAGTGTGATAACTTTATATTTTATTTTATAATGAATAGGCAGCCAATGTAGCGACTGGCACAGACCCGAGGCATCGCTGTAGCGTCTAGCCTGATAGATGAGCCTGGCCGCTGCATTCAGAATAGATTGTAGAGGGGAGAGTTTAGTAAGGGGAAGACCGATTTAGTAAGGAGTTACAGTAGTCAAGGCGAGAATGAATCAGAGAGACAATAAGTGTCTTTAGTGTATCTCTGGTGAGGAAAGGGCGTATTCTGGAGATGTTTTTGAAGTGGAGGTGACATGAACGTGCGAGTGATTCAATATGAGGGGTGAAGGAAAGGTCTGCATCAAACATGACCCCGAGGCAGCGGGCATACTGCCTAGGAGTTATAGTAAGGTCTGAGACTGCAATGGATATATCAGGGACAAATCTATTAGATGGTGGAAACAGTAGTAGTTCAGTCTTGGAGAGATTTAGTTTCAGATAGAGCGAGGACATGATATTTGAGACAGCAGAGAGACAGTTGCTGGTGTTCTGTATGAGTGCAGGGGTGATGTCACAGGAAGATGTGTATAATTGGGTGTCATCAGCATAAAGATGGTACCTGAAGCCAAATCTGGCGATGGTTTGTCCAATGGGGGCTGTGTAGAGAGAAAAGAGCAGGGGGCCGAGGACCGAGCCCTGAGGAACCCCAACAGCAAGGGAAAGAGGGGAGGAAACAGAGCCCGCAAATGATACACTGAAAGTGCGGTCTGAGAGATAAGGGGAGAACCAGGAGAGCGCAGTGTCATTGAGGCCAACTGAGCGGAGCATGGTGAGGAGGAGTTGATGGTCAACAGTGTCAAAAACTGCAGAGAGGTCCAGAAGAATAAGAAGAGAGAAGTCACCATTGGATTTAGCCATTAGGAGATCATTGGAGACTTTTGTGAGAGTCGTTTCAGTAGAGTGCAGAAAAAGAGGCATTAAAATTGGAGAGACAACCTTAAAACTGGTAAAGATTAAGTGACACACTTATGGAAAAAAGACTTTAAAAACTGACAGTTTCATTCGTTTTTAATGTTGTTGTCCAGGCTAAACTTTTAGGCTGAGGCCCCATGTTTCGGAAATGCAGCTTCTTTTGTACTTCTCCCTTCTGCTCAATCCAATCCTGGCTTTGGCTCAAAAAAATAGAACAAAATCTGCAACAAAAGAAGCTGCATTTCCGCAACCTGGGGCCTTAGCCTTAAAGTTTAAATTTGCTAGGGGCAGTGTAAAAAAAAAAAAAAAAAAACCCCATAAACACCTGTCCCAGTTGCTCTGTTGTCATCCCATGCCTCCCGGTTCATTTGCTTTCCCAGGTCTCTTCTGGTGTTGTGCTGAAGCCGCTGATTGACCTCAGCAGTCACATGACTGAATTTTTTTTTTTTTGTTTTTGTCACTGCCCCCTGCTCATTTAAGCTTTAAAAGGGTTGTGCATTTTTGCCTGGACAACCCCTTTAATGTACAGACGTAGCAAAGTTCAACATTACATCGATAACACTTTTCACTGTGATATCTTGTCACAGACAACAACAAATATTATTGAAGCTATTGAAAGTTAACACTCCGTGTCACAATGTAGTTCATGCACTATTTGTATGGTTAAACTTTGCTACATCTGTACATAAATAATTGTGTAAATGCTTTTCTGATGAACTTTTTATGTTTTTACCTTTTAAAAATATAAAATCTAAATTCAGATTTTGCCAGTAATCCAGTAATCCACCATTCTTGGTTCTCATGGCTGCGGAGATATTTACATACCTCAATGTTCATGCCGATTCAACATGTTTGTCAGTGACTTTCTACATGATAACCTTAACATCACAAATATTTCTTGGTCACTTCTGCCACTATGTCAAGTGCTCCAAATTCCCATAACAACATTTGCATTAGGAGGGTTTTCTGCCCACTCAGGGGACTTTCACAACAGCTGAAAGCTTTTCATGAGAATGTATAAATGGCAGAAGATTCTCTCATGACCTCCGCGGTGGAAATACTTCACAGCCGTCCACTTAAGATGCATGTGGAGAATACAGAATTGTTATCATATATCATACTGCACTAACACCTCTAAATAGGAATTTTTTTTACCTATATATTTAATGGGGGAAGGAAAAACTAAAGAAAAATGTAATGACAAATGCTTCAGAAATAAAAGCAAACTGTCTTAGCCTTGAGGTTTGTCCTTACTACTATTAAGTCAGAGGTTACCCTGGATGTAGCTTTTGATATAACCTATTATGACTTATTTACATGACCATGACGGACCATGAAAATTGGAAGAATCAGTATATTTTTAACCTATTTTGCACCAATTTTCATGGTCCGTCATGGACGTGTAAATAAGTCATAATAGGTTAAATATATTCCAATATTCGGTCCATGTCCTTATGTCCAATTTTTGATGGCCAAGCGTTATCCGTTTTGAGTTCAATGTTTCATTGTTTCTTTGTTTTTGTTTTCCCAATCCACAAATCCTTTTTTAATGAATGTAACTTTGATGTCAATCTGTTTTCATGTCAGTTAAAAATGGGCAAAATGATTTCAATTGGGTCCATGTGTCTATTTCGTTAGGGATTGTAAAACGCTGTGGTTTACGCCATGTGGGGCCTTGCCTAAAATAATTTTAAGTTAGCAATGCAGCCATAATAATCTACTTAGCTCTATTTCAGACCTGTGTGATCCTTGATCACAGCATAAAACCAGCAATTTAAAAATGTGAAGAGAAGTTTTTTTTTTCCACATTTTTTCCCTTTTTCGGGTGGAAACCCGGTGGACCCTATTATGGTCTATGGAGGGGATAGGGAACCTTCGGCTCTCCAGCTGCTGTGAAACTACAATTCCCATCATGCTCCATTCACTTCCATGGGGGTTCCAAGAACAGCAGAGCAAGTATGCATGCTGGGAGTTGTAGTTTTGCAACAGTTTGAGCGCCGTACGTTCCCAACCCCTGGTCTATGGGGTCCGTGGGTTTCCACGAGTAACCACTTTTTTAAGTGGATTAGGTTTCCGTTCGAGGGTCCCTGAATGGAAATCCGAAAGCAGGTGGGAACCTAGCGTAATTTTTTGTTATACATTTTTCTGCATATAAAGACAAAAATACCAAAAAAAAGGAAAAAAATATGCAACAATAAAAATAACATAAAAATAAAGTCCTATTTTTAAAATAAAATAAAAGACACAAAAAGTGTTAGAAAAATACATTAGAAAGAAAAGCTATAGCCCTCAAAACCACATGCACCAAAATACCCAAAAATGTGTCTGGTCCTGACGTGGTTAATTTGCTTAATGTACATAACAGCCATAACAGACAACTATCTTTTGTTGGAAGTTGGAAAATGAATGACCATATAATTTCTTGTATTTATAGATTGCTTTACTGTCACATAATATGGCAGAATTGGTTAATAACAAATTTGTGCCAAAACACTTTCTCATGAGTCTAAAATAAGAATGAGCAAAAATGTTCATTTGTAGAAATTAATCTTATTACACAGCTGCGCTGCATGGATCAACCACAAATCTTAATTTATAAGATAAAAAAAAAACAAATATCTTTCCCTTCATCCTAATTACATAACTTTTGTTAAAGGAGTCTATTACTTCCCCCAAGCGTATTCAGATGTCACCACTGGGTTACAGAACCTATTACAGATATAAACAACATACTTTAGTTATGTATGTCACTTTTGTAGATTTAGAGAAAATAAAATATTAATTCTTATGCAAATGAGACGGTTGGTGTTGTGGGGGTAGGCCTTCAACTTTCTGGAGCATTGCTCTTGCCCAGTGGCGTAACTAGCAATGGCGGGGCCCCATGGCGAACTCCTCCGCATTTCTGCACGCTCTATTATGCCCCATATAGGCCCCTTCACACAGTATTTTGCCCCATAGTGGCCCCTGCACATAGTATTATCCCCCATAGTGTCCCCTGCACACAGTATTATGTCCCACTGTGGACACCCATAAACAATTATTATACTCTGAGGTCTTTACAGACCTAAGAATATAATAATCGGAGACCCGGGGGAAAAAACCATAAAAAACTACTGTTTCTTACCTGTCCCCCGGCTCCTACGCTGTCGGCCTCCGCTGCCGTCCTTCTTCAATGACGTTGTACGTCACATGACCCGGGACACAGGCCGTGTTCATGTGACGTCAGAGACGTCAGTCAACTAGGAAGGAGGCCTGGCAGGATCGTGGAGAGGTAAGTAACAGTGTTTTTTTATGTTTCTTACCTCTCCCGGTCCGCCAATCATTATACTCGGGGGTCCGAAAAGACCCCCAAGTATAATGATAGCAGCGGTAGCGGCTGTTACTGGGCCCCTAATGTCCCAGGCCCTGGGGCAGCTGCCTCTGCTGCTATGGCGGTAGTTACACCACTGCTCTTGCCTCTCACACCCCTATCATCTTCTTCCTGTGCCAGTTGGTCTTCCCACTGCTATAACTTCACTCAGAGGACCAGAAGAACATAAAAAAGGACACCGTTGGGTCTGTGAAATGACATATACGAACAAAGATTAACTGACCCAATTTATTATAATGGGGTCTGCTGGGCGTCCATTTTTTTTAAGTGAAACTGCTGGTCAAAAAAGTCAGATCTAAAGAGGACCTTTCATGCCCTCAGACACATGCAGTTTTATAGATCACTAGACAGCCAACAGTGCGCTTTCCCGTTATGTGCCCCAGGGCAAAAAATATCAGTGCATTTACCGATACCTCTTCACTGTCAGAAGGACGTTTCTGTCTAGCCGGGCTGTGAGGAAGGCCCCCCTGACTGCACTGTCCATAGCCCTGTAGTGTCAGAGGGGACCTTCCTTACAGCCCAGCCATGACGCTGAGCTGTGAGGAACGCCCCCTCTTCCTGACAGTACTCATCCATACACTATTACTGGGGGGCAATCCTCACAGCTCAGCAACATGACTGGGTGGTAAGGAACACCCCCTCTGACACTACAAGGCTATGGACAGTACAATCGGGGGTAGGGGGCTTTCCTCACTGCCCAACTAGACTGTCAAAAACACCCTACTGACAGTGAAGAAGTATCAGTAAATGCAATGATATCTCTTGCCCCGGGGTACATAACGGGAAAGCTGACAGTGTGCTGAATTCAGCGCACTGTTGGCTTTCTAGCAGTATATAAAACTGCATGTGTCTGAGGACATGAAAGGTCCTCTTTAAATCATACCTCCAATTATAAACAACTTTTCATGAGTGAATAGTCCATTTGAATATTGCTACTTTTCTAGTCATGTAGTCATGACCCTTGTGTCAAAGAATTATATTGGCGGCCCTGTAATTGGACCTTAGTGGTCCCCAGGGCCCCTGATGACAAAGACAAGGCCTTAGAAGATGACTGAAGGGGAACATGTACTGGACACCATGAATAAGCCCAGGAGAAGTGAGAAAAGGTGAGTACCCATGTTTATTATTTTACTCCACCTACCTTGGCTTTCTACCGAAGAGGCTCTGTAGCATAATAAAAGCACTTTCGGCTTAAACTGAACAAGTTTGCTCCAAATTGAAACTGGCAAATATTGGCAAAATGAATTTTGCAAGGTTTGGCTATCTCTAGAATGGAGACCTTTCTTCATGCCACAAATGTCAACAATCTAATCTAAGGTTTTCTTTTGACTTTCCACCGATGACCACAATCCATGTTCCTTTGTTCGTTGTGAGGCACAATAACACCAGAGGTTTTCTATCTATCACCACAGGATCACTAACAATAGAGAGCTGATCCGTCATTACCATCCAGGAATTCTGCTTTTTCTCCCACTTCTGATTAAAGTTTTTAGTCACCATGTTTGGGAGAAGTTAACTGTTATGCGATACCATAGTATTTGGCCATTATTGGATTTATTTCCTCAGGAGACAGTGAAGAGGTTTTCTTCATAGCACTGATGAGGTTGATGCCTTTGACAGATGTTGACCTTAGATAAAGTTTACATCTTTCAATTACTTACAGAACCGAGCTCTCAATTATTCTGCAGGTGCAAAGTATTTATCTTGACTTATGGACAAGAGTCCGAAGATACAAGGGAATAAGGGTTATCTCAGATAGTAACAAAACCTCTAACAACAGTTACTAAATATTTTGTCATGTGTTTCTTCTCCTAAACTTTATTGGCTTGTTAAAATCCCTAAGGCTCCCCATACACATTAAGCTGTTCTATGCAGTTTTTGAAGCTAAATCTAGGACAGGGTTAAAAAAGCCTATCTATTCTTAATACTTTCTCACCTTTTAAGGTTCACACCTGGTTTTGGCTTCAAAATTGCATAAAAAGCCTGAATATACTCTGATCAAAAACTTACTGTGTATAGACACTATTGTTGGGCAAATCTTATGATATTTGTCTCTCAAATTTTTCACAAGCCTCATCTGCCAGTTTCATTTTAGTTTGGTCCAACACAAAACTGTTGTTGGACTCTCTTAAGACCCCAAAGTATAATAAGCTGAAGCCCCGGAGAGGTGATTAAACTTAACAAGTGTCAGCATGAAAACTGAACTAGAGAAGAAGGCATTTCATAGATCCACCTTTCCTTATCCTCTTCCACCATTACACCCAGATTATTTTTGAGGAGGCCCACATTATCAGTTTTTAGTCTTTTTATTAGCGTAGTTGAAAACTAATTTTAGATTATATTTATTTTCCTTGTCAATTATTCTCTCTACCTCGATCTTTACTGCCTTTTGCTTGACTTTTGCGCAATTTATTTTTCTCTTTATAATTTTATAATGCCATCTATCACTGCTTTCCTGTTTTAGTAATTTTTTTTTTTTTGCCCTCTTTTTATCGCTTGTTGTTCCTTTTTCGTTATCCTTATTAGGTTTCTATGATTTCTAACAAACTTAATCCCACAAGGTATATTTTTCATAGGTCCTATTTAGTATGTTATTGAAAATGGCCAATTTTTTTTTGTGTTCCCTTCTAGAGATGAGCAAACAGTAAAATGTTCGAGGTTCGATATTCGTTTCCAGTAGTGGGGGGAAAATGCTCGTTTCAGGGGTAGGCAACATTCGATCAAATTATACTTACCAAGTCCACGAGTGAGGGTCAGGCTGGATCCTCCGAGAAGTCTTCTCCGTGCAGCATCCCCGCAGCATCTTCCGGCTCTGAATTCACTCTGCCAGGCATCGGGCCTGGGCAGAGCCGACTGTGCATGGCCGCACACTACAAGCGGAGATGCACAGTCGGCTCTGCCCAGGCCCGATGCCTGGCAGAGTGAATGAAGAGCCGGAAGACGCCGCGGGGAAGCTGCACGGAGAAGACTTCTAAAGGTAGGAGAAGAACCAGCGTCGATTGGCCGACTGTATAGCATTCGGCCAATCAATGCTGGTTCTGCATCGAACTTTTACATTCGAATAGCGAGTGGTACTCGATCAAGTACGAGTATTTCAAATACCGTAGTATTCGATTGAATACCTACTTGATCGAGTACTACTCGCTCATCTCTATTCCCTTCCCTTTGAGGAAGTTGTCTCAGTTTATGTCATTGACGTGCTTCATTAGTTGGTGAAAATTGGTCTATCTGAATTTTTTATTTTACCCCCTCTAAATAATTGTACATATTATATTGTGGTCACTATTACCTAGATGACCCATAAACTCCACTTTTCTGTCTTGGTCTAAAACTGCCTTGCCTTTTATTAGGTCCTTCACTAGTTGTGAAAAGTAATTGTCATTTTAGTGTTTGCAAAAAAGTTACAAAAACCACTATCATTACTAATTTTTCCATCTTGTAAGCCATGGTTCTGCCATTGGTATACATCTACTTTGTGTTTTTCCTTATCCCTACTTGCTCTTTTCCCTTCAAAGGGAATGTTCACATAGGGTTTGTTTCAGATTTTTGAGGTGGGCCTCAAAAAACGCAAATTTCAATATATCTAGCCAAGATGAAAAAATAAGGAAGCATACATCTATAGCTTACAACAGAGATCTGGCTCTTGGAGTTATATTGGAAGGAATAAAGAAGCGTTGGTAAGTGTTTGAGTTCTGTTGCAAGGTTCCCAGAATGAAGTTAAAGGGGTTTTCCGCAAAAAAAAAAAAAATAATTTTAAAAAAGGTCTGTTATTAAGTTAATAACAGACCTTTTTTAAAATTAAATGTAATAATATTAATATTAAATGTCATAATATTAACCCATTGATAGCACAAAGTGCACCCAAATATCTTTTGCAGTGTTTTGAGTGATTTCTGGCTTTCTGTGGTGTCCCCTGCATTTGTTTACATGGGTAGCTTCCTGCTGTCTTAACCTACAAATACCATGATGCACTGCAGTTCACTCAGATCCACCTTTTACTTCCTCCCTCACACCCCCCTCGATTCCCTAGCTAGCCCAGGGACTACTAGCTATACCTACTAGCTGGCTAACTAACTCAGTCCCCCAACCCCCTCCCCACCCCATCATACTTACCTGTCTTGTCATCCTGGAGATGACTTTGGAGAGTCATTGTCCCCTCTTCTGTCCACACCTGGGATCCAGAACTGGGGCCTGCAAATTTGAATGCCTTCAGAAACCACGCATGCACAATAGAACATTGCTTCTTTTTGCTTCTACAGATATTCTATTGCACAGGTATGCTCCAGCTCACTTGTGAAGGAAGTTTTAATTTTTTGTCACTTAACAAAATGAAATTAATGAAAAAATAGAAAAATCTTAATCCAATCTATATTTGGTGTGACCACCTATTGCCTTGAAACAACATCAATTCTTCTAGGTACACTTGCAGACAGTTTTTGGGAAGGTTGTTTCTAACATCTTGGAGAACTTAGCACAGATCTTCTGTGGATGTAGGCTTGCTCAAATCCTTCTGTCTCTTCATGTAATCCCAGACAGACTGGATGATTGTGAGGTCAGGGCTCTGGGGAGGCCATATCATCACTTCCAGGACTCCTCCTCCAAAGGGTAAAGGTCACACTAAATATCGATTTGATTTAGATTTCTCTTGTTCATTCAGTTCATATTGTTAATTGACAAAAATAAACTATTAACAATTCTATTTTTGAAATCGTTCTTACTTTCCAACTTTTTTTTACATGTTTGCCTAATACTTTTGCACAGTATGTCAAAATGTTAAAAACTGCCCTCGTGTTGCCCTAGACACAGTACGTAAATATAACAAATGTTCAAGGGGCATATCAAATGTGACAGAATGTTAAGTTTTTACTGCCTTGATTTTACTAAAAGATGGGCTCAAACGCAAAACTGGCAAATTTTGAAAGCATTCCCACAGTGAACTGTCGGCTATTGTCTATGATGGAATGCGCTCTACCCCAGCCTCCGGTAAATAGGCATCCATGATTGATTAGGAACACTTTTAGGCATTCTTTTCTCAGTACAGTAACATTCACTCCAGAAACATGTGTCCTTCATTTCAAGCAATCTCCATGAACAACAGCTCATCAGATCTACATTTTTTATAAACAATGGAACTTTGGGTCCGATGTAGAAAAAAAAAATCACAGATGTGCAATAAATGAGGAAGCAACCCCGCAGTTACTAATGTAAAGAGCTAATTTTAACAAACAGTTATATGTCATGTCCTTAGTTCACACTCCCACGAGGCTTTCAGACTAATTCTCTAAAACTCAATTTCATTTATACATATTCCATAGAGGCTTCCAAAATATTAAGATCGCATTTTTTAGAACATTTTATTTTTGGAAGAATTAAGATGTTGATTAAAATCTAAGTGAGCACTTCCATGACTTGGATAGCAATATCAACATTCGGTATGACTGACATGTCGTCGATGGGTTCAAGTTTACAAAAGAAATGTTAATTGCAGGAATAAAAGATAAAGGAAAATAATTCTCCCCAATTTTTCAGGCATAAACCTAGTCAATTCACAGGTGGTGCAAACTTGGAAAGATTTATCATCCAGCAACAGACATTGTGATTGGCTCATTTTATATCTGTCTAGTCTATCTAGTAAATCTGCCCCAGTGTTTTGATGCTAAATTCGAGTGGACCAATCATAAGTAAGGAAGGAAAAAAAGAAGTTCAGGAAGGAAATAATAATAATAATAATAATAATTATAACAATAATAAATTAATTTAAAAAAAAGTGCAAGAGCCCTAGAGGGGTCCCTGAACCCACTCCCTCTTACTGTTCTACTATGGCTTCATCATGGTTTTTGGTCAGACAGTAAGACTCATGTGCTCCTTTTTGTCACGCACCAGATGCTCGGATCTTGTCGACTCTATGGTGATGTGCGGAATCTCTTCCATAATGTCGGCCCTATGACCCCAATCTCGGATAACCCAGACTTCCCTGCCACACTTCACTCTCTTTCCTCTTCCATGCTGGAGGACAGTCTATCCCTAGATCCCATTAAGTTCTTTCAGCCTCCTCCCTTGATCTGAGTTTCTCGATATGATCCCAAACCCTGATTCCATTGCCTCCCACTGGCAGTACGCCTAGCTTACCCAATTTTATAATACTCTTAAGATGTCTCATAAACTGCACAGAGCATCATTACCTTTTGAGTGTTTGTGCCTTTCACCTAGTGCTCTGACCCATGCTATCTCACTTATTTATTTAATTTATGGCTTGTTCATGGAGGATTCCACCAACAGTCTACCAGGATTCATGGTTAGTTGGGAAAGGGAATTGGGAATCTCGTTCTCATCTTTCTGGTCTTTGGCTTTCCAAGCATGTCACAACTTCTCTCTATCTTGCAAAGGACTAGAGCTGAACTATAAGATCCTATCCATGAGATTTGGCCCTGCACTTCAGACCGATGTTGGAAGTGTAATATCGACTGTGGCTGTCAGGACATAGAGTCGCCGCGGTCTCCTTGCTGCGTGGCGCCTTCCCTAGAGACGTGTTAAGAGTTCTGTTGGTTGCGCTTAGGTCATTAAGGGTTAAATCTTTTCCCTACTCTCAGTACTCATGCCATTAGCCATCATAGGTTTTGGGTGTGTTTTTCTCTGCTGTTATTTAAACCCCACCCAGGCTTGTATCCTTGCCAGCCATTCACTTTGCGTTCCCTGGTCTCCTGCTCTGTCAGATATCCTGTCTGTGTATCTTTCATTCTGTGTATTAGTTGCAGTGCACCCGGCTCGTATTTGACTATTCTCTGTCTTCTGATTTGGCACTTCATTCTGATATCCTGTTTTAAGCCTCTGCTTGTCCAACCTCGCTTTCTCTATTGAGTTTTCGCTGGGACTTGTTGTCCTCCCTGGTTCCATGCTATTTTGTCTTTTGTTTTGCATTGCATTTTACACTGTGCTTTCTGCTTAGGCGTGACCCTTGTTACTCCAGCCCCTAGCACTTTCAGGGCTTCCTCTTCCTTCACCCTAGCCGCCTGGACAGTAGCATAGGAGTCACGGCAGGCGCACTTCAATTAGGGAGTGCATTGGTCTGCCTCACCTCAGATATAACAGCATAGTTCTAGCCGCAGGGCCTATGACCCCTTTTGTCATTAGTTGCACAGTTTTGCATCCCAGCTGTGTCATCTCGCACTGCCTGACCCTGACTCCAATCCTTACAGTGGCACAATAGTGGGGATGTAAGCTCCTGCATCCCTTTTGGTTGAATGTCTGCCATATTATTTAGATGGTCACTTGTATTGATTTGGAAGATGACCTTGGTCCCCTGCTCCTGTCACTCTTCTAGCATAAGTTTAAGAAGCACTTCCGCATACTACTAGGTCTTCTGTTGATAGCAGCAAGATCCGTTTTCCCTAGACTGTGGAAATCCCCTACGCCCCCCCTTTCTGAGGTTTCGGCTACACGAGATATTATGCATACGCAGCATGGAAAGTCTGCTCGCAGAATTGCAACATGACGATAGAGCCCATCAACAAACATGGCTCCTCTGGAATCACTTTTACAACTCTGCTGAATTCCAGTCTGCCTTTCCCTGTCTGTCCACTTGATTTTCCCTTTCCCCAACTGCTTCTTTTACCTTCCTCTTTTCTTTTAGAAACTGATGCGAAATTTTATTTACCATTGTTCTTGTTCCTGGTTTACATATTTGACTCTACTGCACCAGAGCTTTTGTTTCCCTTCTCCCCCCTGTGTTTCTCCCTGCTTCTCACCTCCCAATTCTTGTTCTCATTACCATCCTCTCCATTCCCTAACCCTCCCTCCATCAAGTATACCATTTTGTTTGTTGATACATTGTTTCACTTGTTCTCTGTGGTAGTACTAAAATTTCGATAAGATTCTTAATGTCAAAAAAGTACAAGAACAAGGGGGCAGAGTTTGAAATTAATTGAGGGAAATATGATTTTGGGACTTAGAATAATTTTCCAATAGATGCGGTTCGGAAGTAAGTGAATTTAGGCATGCTTGGAAAACAACATATCTATCCTAAAGTAAAATGGAAATAATATAAGGGCAGACTAGATAGACCATGTGACCTTTTCCTGCCATCAATCTTCTCAATCTTCTTTGTTTCTTTGTCAGTAAATTCTGCAAAAACCATACCCACCAATGGGCTCAGAGCCAGAGTCAGTTATATAATAGGGCATGTGGGGTTATTGTCTTGCCTTTTTTAGTTGCAACTAAAGGTAGGAGACCCCTTTGGGATTCCAAAGGGTTTACTTACTTTTTCTTGGAACTGTAGAACCCTCAAACGCATCTCCTGTCACAGAGACACTACAGTCAAGAAACAATAATGACAGTAATTTAATTCTGAGCATCTGGATAACCTGAAAAACTGTTATAAGACTTCTAGAAATGTCCTGTGGACTGATGCTTTAAATTTAATTCAAGCATTTTGATAGTCCAAAGCTAGTGTCCCTGGGGAAAATATAAGAAATTGCAGGACTTGGCTGACAACATAGAGCAGTAGAACTAGCTGGTTAAATTTTATACAGTGCTGAGAGGTAGATCCCAGACACTGAAACATTTTCAGGGCTCGATCACATCTGCGCCCTTACTCCGTTCTGCAGGTTTCCGTTTCCTGCACAAAACAAGGGCAGGAGATGGAAACCTGCCAGCATGTTTCAATCCTATCCATTTGAATGGGCTTTTCATTTGAAAAGTCTCCGGCCGTGTGCGCCGGTGAGTGTTTTATGCGCTCCATGACAAAACCGTTTTTTTAAAACTGGACACAGAGTCGGAAATGCAGTACTCTGTGTCCGGTTTAAAAAGAAACGGTTTCACCACGGAGTGCATAAAAAGCTCACCGGCGCTCATGGCCGGACTTGGCATGACAGGTTTCTGTCTTCTGCAGACAGAAGACGGAAACCTCAGAACGGAGACCAGACACTGGTGTGAACCCAGCCTCAGCAGTATCACCTGCAAAGCCAGATGAATTTGTGCCAAGTTTGGAGCTCAAGTTATCATTATAGAAACTGGTAAAATAAATAAACACTCCACAATCTGAAGTCAAACCAGAACCCACAATAAACTTACAAAGGTGATCAAAACCAGGAGGCTGAATCAGGAGAGTGAATGAATCCATGCTAACAATAAGTTTTAGGGGTAATGTTAGAGCCAGAATCAGGAGACAAGTGAATTTCCAATAACAAGCCAAAGGTCAGTTCTGAGAGATAACATCATAGCCAAAATCAGGAGTCAAAAGGATTTCCAGTACCAAAGGTATAAAGCAGTCCAGCAAGATATGGAAGCTACACTAGGTACATCCTAATAGCAGACAGATGGATGAACAGGAACAGGGTTTAAATATCCCTCCTCAGCTGCTTGGATCAGCATAGGAGAGTTCTGAAGGTTGTAGAAGCTTCACATGTTGGCACGGTAGCCCTAAAGCAATGGCAGCAAAACTGAGATTCCTGAAATCTAGACTTCTGTGTTATTACTTCAATCTGACCTGCATGATTATTAACTAAGTAAGTTCAGTGCACATTGCATATAAGTTATACATGTATGTATATGTAACTGACATATAATGTCTAATTAGAAAAATTCCCCATAGTAAGAGGGGCTTAATACCTGAAAGCCAGATGACCATGCAAAATGTTGTATACTGGTGCTTGTGGGTTTGGATAAATATGCACTTTTTGGGGGTGCCTTTTTATTTTATTTATTTTTTTACTTTTCATTGTTTTATTTTATTTTTTTTTTTTTTTTTGAGATCTTACTTACAATGTGTTCACATTAAACCAATTTCCAATTTGTTCAAAGATTCTAATTTGTCTCAACATATAACATAATAGCTATTTTGTTGTTAAACCTTTATAGCATGGCCTCCCAGTTAACACTCATTGTCTCTATGATGGTGATAATGTTGAGAAAGGTCAAATGGCCAAAATGTCCGACTAATGTATATCTACTAATACGGTATCTGCTTTTGATGCTTATATGCCGGATGACATGGGATATTTACTACTAGAGATGAGTGAGTAGTATTATTCGATCAATCGAATACTACGGTATTCAAAATATTCGTACTCGATCGAATACTACTAGCTATTCGCAGTAAATATTCAATTCAGAGCCAGCATTGATTGGTCGAATGCTATACAGTGTATAGCATTCGGCAAATCAACACTGGTTCTGCAGCAGGCTTGCTAGGAGAAGGCAGCTTGCTTTTATGAACGAGTTTACTTTTCCTCATAGGAATGAATTGACCACCGTTGATTGGCCAGTGTACAGCATTCGGCCAATCAACGCTGGTTCTGCCGGAGGCTGGTCTGTGAGGAGGCGGAGTCTAAGATTGGACCACAGCAGTCTCCATTGTGGTCCGATAATGTGCTGATTATTAGATTCTTTGTCTGGTCCATGTATCCACAAAAATAACACAAATGGCATTAGTTTCATTGCTATGCAATCATAGGAGGCATGATAAATTATTAGTAATAAAAAAAAAATATGCATTCATATTAATAATTCAACTCCTAACATTTAGATAGGATATAACGTCTCTGTTTAACTTCTGCTGCCCACAAAACCCTCTTCTAAGTGTCTGTGTGGCCTGACAGATGCATTACAGACCTCGGAAGCTCTGCACCGTTTAACATCATTGGCACAGTTTTTGGAGTATGTCATTTTGAAAATATTTTTTGTGAGTGAGAGAATGTAAAAAGTGTTATCTACTGTCCATGGATTTGCTGGGAAGTGGTGCGGCTGCCATCTCTAAAGCCAGTAGAAAAATTAGGCATATTTCATTATAAAAATATCTGCCTTATAATTTATACACACGGCAACTTAAAGTGGTGTTTGAAAGTTTTTGAACTCTTTAGAATTTTGCCTATTTTTGCATAAATTTGACCTAAAGCTATCTATTTTAGGATTTGTATAAAAATCTGATAGAAAGAAAACCAAAATTAAAAAAAAGTCAAAAATATTAATTTTGGAGACTTATTTATAGAAGATAATAATACAATATCACGAATGGCAAAAATATGTGAACTTTTAGGCTTAGCATATAATGTAAAGGTGAAAATAGAGCCAGGGTTTTCAGTCACTGGGATGACGATAAGGTGGGCACAGTGCCGCACCTCTCATGAGGCGACCTGAAGCGACATTAAGCCTGGACTGGCTTAATGTCACCATCACCGAGCAGTGAATTGGGGTGGCCCTGTGGATGCAGTGCTGCTCCAGCGGCCACCCCTTACGCTTAGCAGAGAGAAGGTCCTCTCCCTGCCTGCTCTCTGCCTGCTAATGCCACCCGCTCCGCCCCCTCCGCTTTGCCCCTTCTGCTCCCCCCCCCCTTCCCCCGCTCAGCTCCTGACGTCCGCCTCAGGAAGCACAAAGACTAGGTTCACCCCTGGGTGGGCAACCTGCTTTTCTAAAGAACAGGGATCTATCAAAGTCTAATATTTAAAAAACATTTGTTGAAATGTGTCATGGCCTAAACAAAGGAGATTTCTGAGGACCTCACAAGAAGAGTTATTGATGTTTATCAGGCTGGGAAAGGTTACAAAACTATCCCGGTAGAGTTTGGACTCTACTGGGGTTGAGCCGATCTTGACATTTCAGGATCGTTTTTAAAATCCAATTTCCAATCATTTATCAGCCGATCCTGATCCCAATTCCAATCCTAATGCAAGTCAATGGGATTTTTTTTTCTAAGATCATTTTCGAAAGCTATGAAAAGTTACCAAAAAATACATACAAGTTCTTAGAATGCATAGAAAGAGTAAGGGAACACTTAAATGGCCATAAAACATTGTTTTTTAATCACTATACAGAGATGTTGTGCTTGGCTACTCTTCTGCTTCATCCCTGCTTTACCATATACTCAGATCTGCTACATCTCCATTACTGTACATTGACTCTTCTGCTTTGTCCCTGCTTTACCGTATTTTATACGTGGTTCTCTAGCCCATTGTCAGGGTAACGGGAAAGCGAAGCGGCCTGGTTCTGGAGCTGAAGCCTAACAGGAGATGGGAGAGAAGCAATAAGGAGGCCAGAGGGTAATAAATATAGAGCGGGGACTATGACTGGGACATAACATGTCACTAGGGTTGAGCAATCAGGATTGGAATTCCTGCCTTTTTTAGGCGGGATCGGAACCCGATCGCGATCGTGGAATTTACTCGTTCGCTGATTGGGATCCTATCTTTGCTGATCCCGATCGCTCAACCCTAGACTCTACCAATCCACAGTCAGATTGAGTTAAAATGGAGGAAATTCAAGAGCGTTATTACTCTTCCCAGGAGTGGTCAACAAATTAAGATTAAGTCAAGATTAAGGCATAAAATAGCCAGTGATGTCACAAGTAAACCCAAGGTAACTTCTAAGTAACAAAATACCTTTCTCAAATTAGCAAATGATAATGTTCATGAGTCCACCATCAGGGGCACACTGAATAACAATGGTTGTATTGCAAGGAGAAAGCTACATTGTTGCCATTACTGACAGTCTGTAGTTTGATGCGACACCTATATAAGTATGTCTATTGGGGATGTAACCAGGCTTTTCTAGGTGATTGTATAGATACATATAAGGCATGTACATAGATAGAACTCTCCCTCCAGGAAGGTGGATGCCCAGGAGCATATGCCCCTTTTATATATGCCCCATGTTATTCACTATAACCAGTAAATAAAGCATTGTTCCAGGAATTTGACAAAACTGTCTTGGCAATTGAATATCAATCAAAAATGTACAGTCATTTTGATTTTGGTCATATAACCAGTAGCTAGAGAACTGTTTTGGTTCCCTTGTATTTGGTTATTATAAGGCAACTAGGCTGGGCAATTCCAAATGATACTCGAGGATCATAGAATTTTCATAGTATATTCATATACTAGAATTTTAAGCGATTCACAATCTGAAGCATCTTTCTCATGTGAGTGATTTCCACCTGTGTGTTGTCCATTTATGTCTATTCAGATGATTTTTTTCCACGGATCATAATTCTGTAGGAAAAAATGAAAGCATGTACTAATACCTTTCTCTGTTTTTTCCATTCAAGTTAATGGATTGGATCCATATGCTGCCCGTGATTTTCACAGGCCATTACTAGGAGGCCATACTAAAAATGTCATCTGTGCAATAATGCAATCTTTTATTGGAGTAATCCAAAATCCTCCTTCTTTTGCATATGTGAGAAATGGATGATATATGGAGGATAAATAAAAGACAGCAAAATGGACAAATAATGGACATTCTCACAGATGAAACAGACACAGATGTGTGAATACAGTTGAAGTAAGAAGTAATATGGAAACCCTGGATGTCTTATCTAAAGAGACGGAACTATTAGTCAATCAAATGAAGTGACTTATGTGTATGCTAATATAAATTTCCTTCTCCCTCTTCCCCTTGCCTATTCTGCCCAGGTATTTAACCAGGGAAGTTTTTAATCCTAATTTCGTTAGTGCTTTAGTTATAACAACAGCTCATCAGCGGCCTCAGGAAGAGTCCCCGGGACGTCACCGATTGTGACATCACATGCCTTTTGCTGAGGCCGCTGATTGGCCTCAGTGGTCAAGTGCGACAGGAACTTCCACCAGAAGACAACAACAGAATGCGAGGACCAGACCACGCTGGAAGGCGTGTATGATTTTAGATTTATTTTTGTCAACACAGGAATAGAAGTTGAGGGACTTCCATAGCGGAAATAGATGCCAGTCCTAGCTCTGGGACTTGCACAACTCAGATATTTATGGCATAGACTTTAGATTTTCAGTGGGAATATACTTTATACCAAAAGCTCTAATTTTAGCATCATATTTATCAGTATTTCAAATATCAGTATTTTTTTCACTGTTTTCACTTTTTCTCAGATCCTGCACTTTAACTCACTGGTGTTATTAACATATTATACTTAGGTAATAATTAGGGTTGAGCGATCGGGATCGTAAATAGAGATGAGCGAACAGTGTTCTATCGAACTCATGTTCGATCGGATATTAGGCTGTTCGGCATGTTCGAATCGAATCGAACACCGCGTGGTAAAGTGCGCCATTACTCGATTCCCCTCCCACCTTCCCTGGCGCCTTTTTTGCTCCAATAACAGCGCAGGGTAGGTGGGACAGGAACTACGACACCGGTGACGTTGAGAAAAGTAGGCAAAACCCATTGGCTGCCGAAAACATGTGACCTCTAATTTAAAAGAACAGCGCCGCCCAGGTTCGCGTCATTCTGAGCTTGCAATTCACCGAGGACGGAGGTTTCCGTCCAGCTAGCTAGGGCTTAGATTCTGGGTAGGCAGGGACAGGCTAGGATAGGAAGGAGAAGACAACCAACAGCTCTTATAAGAGCTAAATTCCAGGGAGAAGCTTGTCAGTGTAACGTGGCACTGACGGGCTCAATCGCCGCAACCCAGCTTTCCCAGGATCCTGAATGGAATACACTGTCAGTGTATTCCCGTATACCCGATATATACCCCGATACCCGTTCCAACGGTGTGCCCCCCCACCTTCACCCCAGAAATACCCTGCAAGTCCCCTAGCAATAGAATTGGGGCTATATACACCCACAATTTTTACTACTGGTATACAGTGCCATTGTCTGACTGG
Organism: Leptodactylus fuscus; assembly: GCF_031893055.1. Taxonomy (NCBI): domain Eukaryota; kingdom Metazoa; phylum Chordata; class Amphibia; order Anura; family Leptodactylidae; genus Leptodactylus; species Leptodactylus fuscus. The sequence goes on along the minus strand of NC_134268.1, from coordinate 49,163,711 downwards.
GAATTCAAAGAATATATTGGGGTTATAAATACCCTCATTTCTTGCTACTGCCATATAGTGCCAGTTTCTGACTGGTAATTCAAAGAATATATTGGGGTTACGTGCACCCACAATTTTTACTACTGGTATACAGTGCCATTGTCTGACTGGGAATTCAAAGAATATATTGGGAATACAAATACCCTCATTTCTTGCTACTGCCATATAGTGCCAGTTTCTGACTGGTAATTCAAAGAATATATTGGGGTTACGTGCACCCACAATTTTTACTACTGGTATACAGTGCCATTGTCTGACTGGGAATTCAAAGAATATATTGGGGTTATAAATACCCTCATTTCTTGCTACTGCCATATAGTGCCAGTTTCTGACTGGTAATTCAAAGAATATATTGGGGTTACGTGCACCCACAATTTTTACTACTGGTATACAGTGCCATTGTCTGACTGGGAATTCAAAGAATATATTGGGAATACAAATACCCTCATTTCTTGCTACTGCCATATAGTGCCAGTGTCTGACTGGGAATTCAAAGAATATATTGGGGTTACGTGCACCCACAATTTTTACTACTGGTATACAGTGCCATTGTCTGACTGGGAATTCAAAGAATATATTGGGAATACAAATACCCTCATTTCTTGCTACTGCCATATAGTGCCAGTGTCTGACTGGTAATTCAAAGAATATATTGGGGTTACGTGCACCCACAATTTTTACTACTGGTATACAGTGCCATTGTCTGACTGGGAATTCAAAGAATATATTGGGAATACAAATACCCTCATTTCTTGCTACTGCCATATAGTGCCAGTGTCTGACTGGGAATTCAAAGAATATATTGGGGTTACGTGCACCCACAATTTTTACTACTGGTATACAGTGCCATTGTCTGACTGGGAATTCAAAGAATATATTGGGGTTATAAATACCCTCATTTCTTGCTACTGCCATATAGTGCCAGTTTCTGACTGGTAATTCAAAGAATATATTATGGTTACGTGCACCCACAATTTTTACTACTGGTATACAGTGCCATTGTCTGACTGGGAATCCAAAGAATATATTGGGAATACAAATACCCTCATTTCTTGCTACTGCCATATAGTGCCAGTTTCTGACTGGTAATTCAAAGAATATATTGGGGTTACGTGCACCCACAATTTTTACTACTGGTATACAGTGCCATTGTCTGACTGGGAATTCAAAGAATATATTGGGAATACAAATACCCTCATTTCTTGCTACTGCCATATAGTGCCAGTTTCTGACTGGTAATTCAAAGAATATATTGGGGTTACGTGCACCCACAATTTTTACTACTGGTATACAGTGCCATTGTCTGACTGGGAATTCAAAGAATATATTGGGGTTATAAATACCCTCATTTCTTGCTACTGCCATATAGTGCCAGTTTCTGACTGGTAATTCAAAGAATATATTGGGGTTACGTGCACCCACAATTTTTACTACTGGTATACAGTGCCATTGTCTGACTGGGAATTCAAAGAATATATTGGGAATACAAATACCCTCATTTCTTGCTACTGCCATATAGTGCCAGTGTCTGACTGGGAATTCAAAGAATATATTGGGGTTACGTGCACCCACAATTTTTACTACTGGTATACAGTGCCATTGTCTGACTGGGAATTCAAAGAATATATTGGGAATACAAATACCCTCATTTCTTGTTACTGCCATATAGTGCCAGTTTCTGACTGGTAATTCAAAGAATATATTGGGGTTACGTGCACCCACAATTTTTACTACTGGTATACAGTGCCATTGTCTGACTGGGAATTCAAAGAATATATTGGGAATACAAATACCCTCATTTCTTGCTACTGCCATATAGTGCCAGTGTCTGACTGGGAATTCAAAGAATATATTGGGGTTACGTGCACCCACAATTTTTACTACTGGTATACAGTGCCATTGTCTGACTGGGAATTCAAAGAATATATTGGGAATACAAATACCCTCATTTCTTGCTACTGCCATATAGTGCCAGTGTCTGACTGGGAATTCAAAGAATATATTGGGGTTACGTGCACCCACAATTTTTACTACTGGTATACAGTGCCATTGTCTGACTGGGAATTCAAAGAATATATTGGGAATACAAATACCCTCATTTCTTGCTACTGCCATATAGTGCCAGTGTCTGACTGGGAATTCAAAGAATATATTGGGGTTACGTGCACCCACAATTTTTACTACTGGTATACAGTGCCATTGTCTGACTGGGAATTCAAAGAATATATTGGGAATACAAATACCCTCATTTCTTGCTACTGCCATATAGTGCCAGTTTCTGACTGGTAATTCAAAGAATATATTGGGGTTACGTGCACCCACAATTTTTACTACTGGTATACAGTGCCAATTTCTAACTAGGAATTCAAAATGCGCAAGGCTCCCGGAAAGGGACGTGGACGAGGCCGTGGGCGAGGTCGGGGGAATGGTTCTGGGGAGCAAGGTAGCAGTGAAGCCACAGGGCGTCCCGTGCCTACTCCTGTGGGGCAGCAAGCATTGCGCCACTCCACAGTGCCAGGGTTGCTTGCCACATTAACTAAACTGCAGGGTACAAACCTTAGTAGGCCCGAGAACCAGGAACAGGTCTTGCAATGGCTGTCAGAGAACGCTTACAGCACATTGTCCAGCAGCCAGTCAGACTCTGCCTCCTCTCCTCCTATTACCCAACAGTCTTGTCTTCCTTCCTCCCAAAATTCCGAAGCTTTACAGAACAATAACCCAAACTGTCCCTGCTCCCCAGAGCTGTTCTCCGCTACTTTCATTGTCCCTCAACCTGCCTCTCCACGTCACGATTCCACGAACCTAACAGAGGAGCATCTGTGTCCAGATGCTCAAACACTAGAGTCTCCTCCATCTCCGTTCGATTTGGTGGTGGATGACCAGCAACCCACCCTCATCGACGATGATGTGACGCAGTTGCCGTCAGGGCATCCAGTTGACCGGCGCATTGTGCGGGAGGAGGAGATGAGACAGGAGTTGGAAGAGGAAGTGGTGGATGATGAGGACACTGACCCGACCTGGACAGGGGGGATGTCAAGCGGGGAAAGTAGTGTGGATGTTGAGGCAGGTGCAGCACCAAAAAGGGTAGCTAGAGGCAGAGGCAGAGGTCAGCAGCTTAGGCGAAGCCAGGCCACACCCGGAATCTCCCAAGATGTTCCAGTTCGTACCCAGCCCCGAAAAACTCCCACCTCGAGGGCACGTTTCTCGAAGGTGTGGAGTTTTTTCAAGGAATGCGCCGAGGACAGATATAGTGTTGTCTGCACAATTTGCCTCTCGAAATTGATTAGGGGCTCTGAGAAGAGCAACCTGTCCACCACTTCAATGCGCCGTCATTTGGAATCCAAGCACTGGAATCAGTGGCAGGCAGCAACGGCAGGACAAAGGCCGCCTGCCGTTCACGCCACTGCCACTGCCTCTGCCACTGCCTCTGCCTCTGCCACTGCCACTGCTGACTGTGCTGGCGATGCACTCCAGAGGACGAGCCAGGACACCACTTCATCTGCCTCCGCCACTTTGTTGACTTCTACCTCATCCTCCCCTGGTCCTGTCTTATCTCCTTCTCCTGCACCATCAAAGGCACCATCAGGCGTTTCTTTACAACAACCCACCATCTCTCAGACATTGGAGCGGCGGCAGAAATACACTGCTAACCACCCACACGCGCAAGCCTTGAACGCCAACATCGCTAAACTGCTGGCCCAGGAGATGTTGGCGTTCCGGCTTGTTGAAACTCCCGCCTTCCTGGACCTGATGGCAACTGCGGCACCTCGCTATGCCGTCCCTAGCCGTCACTACTTCTCCCGGTGTGCCGTCCCCGTCTTGCACCAGCACGTGTCACTCAACATCAGGCGGGCCCTTAGTTCCGCGCTTTGCACAAAGGTCCACTTGACCACCGACGCGTGGACAAGTGCATGCGGACAGGGACGCTACATTTCACTGACGGCACACTGGGTGAATGTAGTTGAGGCTGGGACTGCTTCCCAAACTGGCCCGGTGTACCTCGTCTCCCCGCCTAACATTCCTGGCAGGGACACGAGAAGAACACCCCCCCTCCTCCTCCTCCGCCACCGCCTCCTCCTCCACCACCGCCTCCTCCTCCGCTGTTAGATTGACCCCAGCTACGAGTTGGAAACGTTGCAGCACTGGCGTTGGTAGACGTCAGCAGGCTGTGCTGAAGCTGATCAGCTTGGGGGACAGACAGCACACTGCCTCCGAGGTGAGGGATGCCCTCCTCGATGAGACGGCAATATGGTTTGAGCCGCTGCACCTGGGCCCAGGCATGGTCGTTTGTGATAACGGCCGGAACCTGGTAGCAGCTCTGGAGCTTGCCGGACTCCAACATGTTCCATGCCTGGCCCACGTCTTCAACCTAGTGGTGCAACGTTTCCTAAAGAGCTACCCCAATGTTCCAGAGCTACTGGTGAAAGTGCGGCGCATGTGCGCCCACTTTCGCAAGTCGACAGTAGCCGCTGCTAGCTTAAAATCTCTCCAGCAACGCCTGCATGTGCCACAACACCGGCTTTTGTGCGACGTCCCCACACGCTGGAACTCAACGTTTCAGATGTTGAATAGAGTGGTTGAGCAGCAGAGACCTTTGATGGAATACCAGCTACAAAACCCTAGGGTGCCACAAAGTCAGCTGCCTCAGTTTCACATCCATGAGTGGCCATGGATGAGAGACCTTTGTGACATCCTACGGGTCTTTGAGGAGTCCACAAGGAGGGTGAGCTCTGAGGATGCGATGGTGAGCCTTACAATCCCGCTCTTGTGTGTTCTGAGAGAATCCCTGATTGACATCAGGGATAACTCAGATCACACAGAGGAGTTAGGGATAGCATCCGATCCGTCACAGCTGGAGAGTAGGTCCACACATCTGTCCGCTTCACTGCGTTTAATGGAGGAGGAGGAGGAGGAGGAGGAAGAAGAGTTGTCCGATGATGTGATGGTGATACAGGAGGCTTCCGGGCAACTTCGAATCGTCCCATTGTTGCAGCGCGGATGGGTAGACATGGAGGATGAGGAGGAAATGGAGATTGAACTTTCCGGTGGGGCCAGAGGAGTCATGCCAACTAACACTGTGGCAGACATGGCTGAGTTCATGTTGGGGTGCTTTACAACCGACAAGCGTATTGTCAAAATCATGGAGGACAACCAGTACTGGATCTTTGCTATCCTTGACCCCCGGTATAAAAACAACATCTCGTCTTTTATTCCGGTAGAGGGGAGGGCCAATCGCATCAATGCTTGCCACAGGCAATTGGTGCAGAATATGATGGAGATGTTTCCAGCATGTGACGTTGGCGGCAGGGAGGGCAGTTCCTCCAGTAGGCAACCAAGTTCTCACCGGTCCACACAAACGAGGGGCACACTGTCTAAGGTCTGGGACACCTTGATGGCACCCCCTCGCCAAAGTGCCGCCACGGAGGGTCCTAGTGTCACCAGGCGTGAGAAGTATAGGCGCATGTTGCGGGAATACCTTTCCGACCACAGCCCTGTCCTCTCCGACCCCTCTGCGCCCTACACGTATTGGGTGTCGAAGTTGGACCTGTGGCTTGAACTTGCCCTATATGCCTTGGAGGTGCTGTCCTGTCCTGCCGCCAGCGTCCTATCTGAGAGGGTGTTCAGTGCAGCCGGTGGCATCATCACTGACAAGCGCACCCGTCTGTCAGCTGAGAGTGCCGACCGGCTCACTTTGATAAAAATGAACCACCACTGGGTAGAGCCGTCATTTTTGTGCCCACCTGTGTAAAGCACCCCAACATGAAACTCCATGTCTGTACTCAACCTCTCCAATTCCTCCGCATCCTCATACTCATCCACCATAAGCGTTGCACAATTCTGCTAATACTAGGCTCCCTCCACCCTGATTTCCCCCAACTCTGCTGGTTAGAGGCTCCCTCCACCCTGATTTCCACCAACTCTGCTGGTTAGAGGCTCCCTCCACCATGAATTTGCCCAAACTGGGCTGTTTAGAGGCTCCCTCCACCATGAATTGGTCCAAACTGGGGTTTTTAGAGGCTCCCTCCACCATGAATTGGTCCAAACTGGGCTGTTTAGCGGCTCCCTCCACCATTAATTGGTCCAAACTGGGCTGGTTAGAGGCTCCCTCCACCATGAATTTGCCCAAACTGGGCTGTTTAGAGGCTCCCTCCACCATGAATTTGCCCAAACTGGGCTGGTTAGAGGCTCCCTCCACCATGAATTGGTCCAAACTGGGGTTTTTAGAGGCTCCCTCCACCATGAATTGGTCCAAACTTGGCTGGTTAGAGGCTCCCTCCACCATGAATTTCCCAAAACTTGGCTGTTTAGAGGCTCCCTCCACCATTAATTGGTCCAAACTGGGCTGGTTAGAGGCTCCCTCCACCATGAATTTGCCCAAACTGGGCTGTTTAGAGGCTCCCTCCACCATGAATTGGTCCAAACTGGGTTTTTTAGAGGCTCCCTCCACCATGAATTGGTCCAAACTGGGTTTTTTAGAGGCTCCCTCCACCATGAATTGGTCCAAACTGGGCTGGTTAGAGGCTCCCTCCACCATGAATTGGTCCAAACTGGGCTGGTTAGAGGCTCCCTCCACCATGAATTGGTCCAAACTGGGTTTTTTAGAGGCTCCCTCCACCATGAATTGGTCCAAACCGGTCTGTTTAGAGGCTCCCTCCACCATGAATTTGCCCAAACTGGGCTGGTTAGAGGCTCCCTCCACCATGAATTGGTCCAAACTGGGCTGGTTAGAGGCTCCCTCCACCATGAATTTGCCCAAACTGGGCTGTTTAGCGGCTCCCTCCACCATTAATTGGTCCAAACTGGGCTGGTTAGAGGCTCCCTCCACCATGAATTTGCCCAAACTGGGCTGTTTAGAGGCTCCCTCCACCATGAATTTGCCCAAACTGGGCTGGTTAGAGGCTCCCTCCACCATGAATTGGTCCAAACTGGGCTGGTTAGAGGCTCCCTCCACCATGAATTTGCCCAAACTGGGCTGTTTAGAGGCTCCCTCCACCATGAATTGGTCCAAACTGGGTTTTTTAGAGGCTCCCTCCACCATGAATTGGTCCAAACTGGGCTGTTTAGAGGCTCCCTCCACCATGAATTTGCCCAAACTGGGCTGGTTAGAGGCTCCCTCCACCATGAATTGGTCCAAACTGGGCTGGTTAGAGGCTCCCTCCACCATGAATTTGCCCAAACTGGGCTGTTTAGCGGCTCCCTCCACCATTAATTGGTCCAAACTGGGCTGTTTAGAGGCTCCCTCCACCATGAATTTGCCCAAACTGGGCTGGTTAGAGGCTCCCTCCACCATGAATTGGTCCAAACTGGGGTTTTTAGAGGCTCCCTCCACCATGAATTGGTCCAAACTTGGCTGTTTAGAGGCTCCCTCCACCATGAATTGGTCCAAACTGGGGTTTTTAGAGGCTCCCTCCACCATGAATTGGTCCAAACTGGGTTGTTTAGCGGCTCCCTCCACCATTAATTGGTCCAAACTGGGCTGGTTAGAGGCTCCCTCCACCATGAATTTGCCCAAACTGGGCTGTTTAGAGGCTCCCTCCACCATGAATTGGTCCAAACTGGGGTTTTTAGAGGCTCCCTCCACCATGAATTGGTCCAAACTGGGCTGTTTAGCGGCTCCCTCCACCATTAATTGGTCCAAACTGGGCTGTTTAGAGGCTCCCTCCACCATGAATTTGCCCAAACTGGGCTGTTTAGAGGCTCCCTCCTCCATGAATTTGCCCAAACTGGGCTGGTTAGAGGCTCCCTCCACCATGAATTGGTCCAAACTGGGGTTTTTAGAGGCTCCCTCCACCATGAATTGGTCCAAACTTGGCTGTTTAGAGGCTCCCTCCACCATTAATTGGTCCAAACTGGGCTGGTTAGAGGCTCCCTCCACCATGAATTGGTCCAAACTGGGTTTTTTAGAGGCTCCCTCCACCATGAATTTGCCCAAACTGGGCTGTTTAGAGGCTCCCTCCACCATGAATTGGTCCAAACTGGGCTGGTTAGAGGCTCCCTCCACCATGAATTTCCCAAAACTTGGCTGTTTAGAGGCTCCCTCCACCATTAATTGGTCCAAACTGGGCTGGTTAGAGGCTCCCTCCACCATGAATTTGCCCAAACTGGGCTGTTTAGAGGCTCCCTCCACCATGAATTGGTCCAAACTGGGTTTTTTAGAGGCTCCCTCCACCATGAATTGGTCCAAACTGGGCTGTTTAGAGGCTCCCTCCACCATGAATTGGTCCAAACTGGGTTTTTTAGAGGCTCCCTCCACCATGAATTTGCCCAAACTGGGCTGGTTAGAGGCTCCCTCCACCATGAATTGGTCCAAACTGGGGTTTTTAGAGGCTCCCTCCACCATGAATTGGTCCAAACTTGGCTGTTTAGAGGCTCCCTCCACCATTAATTGGTCCAAACTGGGCTGGTTAGAGGCTCCCTCCACCATGAATTGGTCCAAACTGGGTTTTTTAGAGGCTCCCTCCACCATGAATTTGCCCAAACTGGGCTGTTTAGAGGCTCCCTCCACCATGAATTGGTCCAAACTGGGCTGGTTAGAGGCTCCCTCCACCATGAATTTCCCAAAACTTGGCTGTTTAGAGGCTCCCTCCACCATTAATTGGTCCAAACTGGGCTGGTTAGAGGCTCCCTCCACCATGAATTTGCCCAAACTGGGCTGTTTAGAGGCTCCCTCCACCATGAATTGGTCCAAACTGGGTTTTTTAGAGGCTCCCTCCACCATGAATTGGTCCAAACTGGGCTGTTTAGAGGCTCCCTCCACCATGAATTTGCCCAAACTGGGCTGGTTAGAGGCTCCCTCCACCATGAATTGGTCCAAACTGGGCTGGTTAGAGGCTCCCTCCACCATGAATTTGCCCAAACTGGGCTGTTTAGAGGCTCCCTCCACCATGAATTTGCCCAAACTGGGCTGTTTAGAGGCTCCCTCCACCATGAATTTGCCCAAACTGGGCTGGTTAGAGGCTCCCTCCACCATGAATTGGTCCAAACTGGGTTTTTTAGAGGCTCCCTCCACCATGAATTTGCCCAAACTGGGCTGGTTAGAGGCTCCCTCCACCATGAATTGGTCCAAACTGGGTTTTTTAGAGGCTCCCTCCACCATGAATTTGCCCAAACTGGGCTGGTTAGAGGCTCCCTCCACCATGAATTGGTCCAAACTGGGTTTTTTAGAGGCTCCCTCCACCATGAATTTGCCCACACTGGGCTGGTTAGAGGCTCCCTCCACCATGAATTGGTCCAAACTGGGGTTTTTAGAGGCTCCCTCCACCATGAATTTGCCCAAACTGGGGTGTTTAGAGGCTCCCTCCACCATGAATTTGCCCAAACTCTGCTGGTTAGAGGCTCAATCCACCCTGATTTTCAAAACAAATGTTGGTGCCAACCTCAACTTACTACAAGGGCCAAATTCACTGCTGGTGACAAGCTCTCCTCACTGCAAGTGCCAAATACACATGTTTCAAGGTGTTTTCCTACTGTCAGAGAGGTGGTATTGAGTGTGTAAAGTGTGTAGTTGTTAGGCTGTGATGTTGGGGTAATAGAGGGTCTTTGGTGTGTTAGATGCCCCCAGACATGCTTCCCCTGCTGTCCCAGTGTCATTCCAGAGGTGTTGGCATCATTTCCTGGGGTGTCATAGTGGACTTGGTGACCCTCCAGACACGGATTTGGGTTTCCCCCTTAACGAGTATCTGTTCCCCATAGACTATAATGGGGTTCGAAACCCATTCGAACACACGAACATTGAGCGGCTGTTCGAATCGAATTTCGAACCTCGAACATTTTAGTGTTCGCTCATCTCTAATCGTAAAAGATCGGCAAACAAATTTCATGATCGCGATCGGCTGGAAAATGATCAGAAATCGGATATTGAAATCTGAAGATTGGCTCAACCCTAAAAGTGACTTTTCCCATAGAGAATCATTGACTAGGGTAGAGCGATCAGGATCAGGAAAGATAGGAGCCTGATCAGTGATCGAGCAAATTTCATGATTGCAATCGGGATTGGCTGGAAGATGATCAGAAATCGGATTTTAAAATCGATCCTAAAATCTCACGATCAGCTCAACCCTAGTTATAATAACATAATGTTGATGTGGCAAAATTTTTACAATGTGGCAAAAATATCACAGAGTTTTACCATAATTTACCATGGTTTCAAAGTTTTAAATCACAACAACTGTGTTTGCTGCAAAACCATGGCAAATTTTGGTAACAATGCATGCGGTTTTTGTAGTGCATTGTTTGGCTCTTGGTAAAAACCATGGCACAACCACCCTAACGTTCCTAAAAGCAAATGTCCATACATGTCCGCTATAATTCTCTGGCAGAAAAATTTTAAAAGAAAACAACAATAAAAGTAGATGGAATCTACTAAAAAAATGGAAAAGAAAAAAGAAAATTGGGACCCATAACAATTGTAGACTACAAAAACTTTTTCTGTTCAAGCTTCACTCTTGCTTCAAATTTGACCAATCACTTGTTTTTTTTCCATGCCTCCCACTATAGGAAAACAGTGTTACATTTTTTTTTCATCTATCACAACTGGTGTTTCAGACTGTAACAATATTATTAATAGCGTGGAATACTTCCTGGTAAACATTTAGAATACTCTAAAGATGAAGCTGTCGATCTTCTCAAAAAAATGGTGACCACCACTAGAGTCCATATCCCTTAAAATGCATGAAGGCTACCAGGATCCATTTCATCCTAAGTATGGGGGCGTCCAAAGGGGCCCCAGACAAAGCTTAGAAAAGATAATACATTACGAAAACTGATATTTGAGAAAGTGACAAATTAAATTTATTTCTAGATAAGGGGGAGTTCACAGGGAGTAACGTGCCGTGTGATGTGGCACGTATACAGCGTGTGAGACTTTGCGGGCCGTATATGCTCCCATTGATTTAAATGGGAGCTGGGATCGTATACGCCGCGTTATTTTGCGGCCGTGATTTTGTGACCGCAAAATCACGGCCGCAAAATAACGCGGCGTATACGATCCCGGCTCTCATTGAAATCAATGGGAGCGTATACGGCCCGCAAAGTCTCACTAGCCGTATACGTGCCACATCACGCGGCACGTTACTCCCTGTGAACTCCCCCTAAAAAGTACAGCAATTTGGAAATAATAAAACCTAATTTTTATTCATAATTGATAAACTTGCACCAAAACACTAAAAAGCATAACACAATACACATAAAAATTAGATAAAGAAAAGTCCAAAGTTGACTCCAAACAATAAAACAAAATGTATAGAACACAATTGTCCCTAAATTGTCCTAACAAAGCAATATTACAGACGATATGGTCAGATTAAACAGCAATAAAGTAAGAAATGGTTTGATCTCACCACTTCCATTTTTCCTGATCCAGCAGATGCCCCAAGTATGTTCTCTCATGTGGAGCTCATGAGTGTCCGGATCATGGTCTCCATGTTACTGCTCCTTATCTAGAGATTGACCTTAGACCCCAAAGAGCTCTCGCCCTGACAAGGACAGCTCACAGCTACCCCTTAAATATTAAATATGATAAATGCCCATGCCGTTCTGGTCCCCTATGAAACCTTATTGGAGAAGGTCATCCCCTTTATCACCGATTTTTTGTGTATTGTGTTATGCTTTTTAGACCTTTCCCTTTAGGTCAGTATTCTCCTAAAAGGGAAACTCATTCTTACAGGGGTCCTCTGTTCAGTATCCTCATTAGTTGGTGTATGTCTAGATAGGACCTCTCCCGTCCTGCATTACAAAGACAACCCATTGATTTGCAATGAAACTGAATATTTACTGCCATGTTTCCCTAAAGGGTCCAGCTGTTCACTATGAGACTCAGCACAGTGATACTTTGCGATGAGTTTATTGTCAAGGGACTCTTTTAATGCATTCTACAATATGTAAAACCCTTTAAAAGTGATGGATCAAGATTGATTCGTTGGATAAGATTCCTTCTTCTGGGACGGTCGGAAAGATAATGGGAGAAAATGTGTTTTAATTTTTGAGTGCAATAAAATGAAATAAAAAAGATAAAGGAGATGTTTACAAATAGTAAATTTAACCTTTTTTTAAAGTAAAAAAAAATTGAACAGGAAAATTTTAATAAATTGTAATTTTAGTTTAGTTGTTGAGACTTTTTTGTAATTTTCTTTTAATACCTCCAATAATTTGCACTGATATAAAATAAATTAAAACATTATTAATGCTACTTCTACTTTAAACCAGAAATTACAAGTTTGACAACAGTTAATCTCAAATTCCCAAGCCTCCTAGCGATACGTACTTGGTCCAGAAACCCATGATCTATAATGCTATTTGGCAGGATCTTTGCACTTCTGAGCACTTTTGTAGTCCATGAGCCTTTAGAATTAATGGAGGAAGGTATACATGTATAACAACATAATGGTCATGGGATTAAAATACAGTTTTTTCATACTACCCTCCTTGGGAAAAGAAATGTACTGATGACCAAGTTGTTGACTCTATAAAGACGCCTACAGCAGTAATATAATGTATTTATATTATAATACGGACGCTGTATGACAGATCTCAGCTTCCTTAAGCACTAGGTGTGCAATTTTGGGAGAATTGAATTTACTACTGTCAAATTGACATTTCGATTCTTTGATTGGAATCATCTTAAGGCCCCAAGTTGCAGAAACACAGCTTTTTTTGCTGCAGATTTTGTTGTGGTTTTTTGAGCCAAAGCCAAGAGTGGATTGAACATAAGGTAGAAGTATAAGAACTTCCTATATATTTCCCATTCCATTTGTAGCCACTCTTGGCTTTGACTGAAAAAAAAAAAAACGTGTTTCCTCAAAGTGCGGCCATAGCCTTAAAGGGATTTTCTATGATTAGAATATTGATGGCCTATCACTAGGATAGACTATCAATATCACATCTTTCGTGGTCCAACTCTTCATACCCCCAGAGATGAACTGTTTAAAGGAGCCATGGTACTTGGCTAAGTGTTGTGGCCTGTTTATGGTTACATTGGTCTAACTACCTCCAAGCTCTCTACTTAGTAATGGTGGTGCGGGGTATTGCAGCTTCAGGCCACTTGAATGAATGTTGGTGATTTACATAGTTCCTTACCCAAGATTGACCTGCATAATTGTATGTTTACTTGTGCTTTGTCATATTATGTATTTTATCATGCACAATATTGTGTATTGCACTGAATGCTCTGAAGACTTGCACGCTATGATGTTACAATGTCACTTTAACTTGATTTTTCAGATGAATCAGCGCATCTACCTCAGTCTGATAGTTTCTAGAAAGACACTCCAAACAGGTATAATTTGGTTGTACCTATTGGTTGTACTTGGCTGCACTCAATGTATAGTCTTCATGTCACGTCAGGTGGGAAGGCTCTTGAATAAAAGGGAGGTTTCCCAGTGCGTCAGTCCTTCCATCTGAACCTTTATTGTGACTCGTCCTAGGTCCCTTCAGTGAGGTACAATTCTTGATCTTCTTCAATGTTCATCTTGATCCATTCATTCACTCCGTGGACTTTGAGGAAATTTTAGTGGCAGTGTGAGCACCCGGCGGGCGTCAGCTCACACTATTTAAAGGGAAGTCCCCGCCCAATAGGGGCGGTGGTGATGACCTCACCACTCATGCTCAATAGGGGAGAAATGGCACTTAGCTTGTGAGTAGCACCAATAGGGCTGAGCATACTTAGTAAGGTGACAGCTGGATGGTTAGACTGACCCGCAGGTGGCGCTGTGCACTATGATAGCAACCTGCGGGACCCAATCCTAACACACGGTGACTCAGTAGTTAGCACTGCAGCCTTGCATTGCTGGATTCCTGGGTTTAAATCTCACCAGGAACAACATCTGCAAGGAGTTTGTATGTTCTCCTTGTGTTTGCGTGGATTTCCTCCCATTCTACAAAAACATACTGATAGGAAAGAAAAATAAAAATGTACATTGTGATCCCTATACAGGTAGTCCTCGGGTTACGACGGTCTCGGGTTATGATGTTTCAAGGTTACGACTAGAGATGAGTGAGTAGGACCTTGCTAGTTGGGAGTGCTGGCAGCTTGCATTTATGTGGGAGCTGACTTTTTCTCATAGAAATGCATTGGCCAGCATTGATTGGCCAGTGTACAGCATTCGGCCAATCAACGCTGGTTCTGCCGGAGGCTCGTCTGTGAAGAGGCGGAATCTAAAATTGGACCACAATGCAGACTACTGTGGTCCGATCTTAGACTCCGCCTCGTCACAGACGAGCCCTTCGCAGAACCAGCATTGATTGGCCAAATGCTGTACACTGGCCAATCAACGCTGTTCAATTCATTCCTATGAGAAAAAGTAAGGTCCCTCGTAACAGCAAGCTGCCAGCTCTCTTCCGACTAGCAAAGACGAGCCTGCTGCAGAACTAGCGTTGATTTGCTGCAGGCTCGTCTTTACTAGCTGGGAGAGCTTGCAGCTGCCAGTTCTCCCTGTACGCTACGGGATTTAGTGTGCAGCGGTTCGGAACCGAGGAAGACTGTACTGTACTGTATATGGTACAATCTTCCTCGGTTCCGAGCCGCTGCACACTAAATCACGTTGATCCGTTCCTACGCAGTGTCGTATGGTACATGTTTCCGACTTACGTCGAAATTCGGTTTACTGCGCCACGTAAGAACGGATCAACGTCGTAAGTCGAGGACTACCTGTATCGGGCTCACAAACTACATTAAAAAAAAAAGTGGAATCCAGTTGCCTTGTCTTTGGGTAGGTTAAAGAAAGGGGAGGTATGCCTGGCCCGGTGGAACCATTAGTTGGTATAGTCGGAGTTGGCCTTCAGACCCCTGACCCCTATATCTACATGGGCTTTCTTTAGGTACTTGGGCTTTCTCACACACTTCTACAGTATGTAATAGGGATACTAGAGTGTACTGGAACATATCCGTCTCTGAACAAAGTTGTATAATATGTTGAAGACATAAATAAATATAAGAAAATAGAATATAGATGACACAATTGATTCTTATTAAAGGTATCATAATTCATACAGAAAACAGGATAGAAATGTGTGTATACTGAAAGGACGCGAGAGCTCCCTGAAATAACCAGCATTGTAGCCCAGTTCTACAGAAGAGCTAATATCTATTGCAGTGTTCGGCGGGGATGGAGACATGGCAGTGAATTCTTAACATTAATTGACACTAATGCAGTGCAAACTATTTGCTGAAAGATTTTTTTAATGGCTGAAATCCTATAACACAGGACTTAGATTGCAGGTGCAGAAATGATATTCTACACTCCCGGGAGAACTAAATTGTTCTTACTGTGAAATATCAATTAAAATTTATAGTCGCCTGTGCCGGTTCAGTGTCCTTTTCATGGGAAGTTTTAACTCTGTGTTTTAACTTTTGATTCAGCTTCAGAATGTATTATCCAGGCATTTGCAGTCACCACGGCGTGCCGTGCATCTACTTTATAAGCATAATGAAAGATGGTTGGGGTTTTTTTTTTTTTTGGTTTTTATGAGGTCATTGAAGTGACTTTTAAATGGGGCACCGGGCCAAACCTGATTCACACATCAGTTCATTAATTCACACAGCTGTCTAGAAAATCGCCATAATAACATGTGCTGCAAGGAGTAGAGAGGGGTGAAACTCTTAAGACAATATTTCAATCAGCAGCCCTTGCTGACATCAGAAACAAGGAGCGGACAACTTAAACTTATTGTGAACAGCAGCAACGTGCAGGGCTACAATAACATTACAGCCTTCATTATTTACTCAAGGCATGCAACGCTTTAGGTTCAATCTGGTAAGAAGAGGCACATTCATAAACAATTGGAATTTTCCACCAGGTTTGTGACAGTGGAAATAGAGGGGATTTGATGGGATTTGCTCCATATTTACTGAAATAGATGCACAGATTCATTTTACTATATCTGTATGCAGCCACCAAAAACACCTAGGACAGAATAGGCTATCAATGAGTGATCATTGGGAGGTTGCCACCAAGTGGTGCCTGGTTGGTATTGAACTGTATTACAAGTCTTGTAAGCAGTTTAGGAAAGAAGGGGCTGCAAAATTTACTTTCTGCTTATTGTGTTCTGCTCTCCCAAGTATATTCAGCTGCTACCACCATATTGCAGAGCACATTACAGTGATAAACACCTTACCTTTGTTATGTATGTCACTTTTTTGGATTTGGAGAAAAATACATCTTTGAAGCGATATGCAAATGACCCTTTGATGCACTGGGGGCGGGCCTTAAGCTCCTGGAGCATTGTTCTCACTACTCTAGTAGAATGGGTGATGTCATAGCCATGGGAAGATTATACTCCCACTGTATGGGTTGGTGTAGGCTGGAGGTGGTAAGGATCTGAGCAGCAAGAAGGCCCGCCCCCAGTACACCAACTACCTAATTTGCATAAGACTTCAAAGTTGTTGCTTATTACTATAATGTGCTCTGTAACACAGTTATTACAGATGACTATGTTTGGGAGAGGTGACAGACTCCCAAGGAGGATAAAACTTCACCAGGGTTGAACTGGCAAAAGGTTGACCCAATATCGACCTTCTACAATAATTGACAGAACCTCGAAGGCCCATAAGAAGACAAAATAACATTTACAGTACTGTGTTAATCATCTACACCTACGTCTAAGCCTACATTTACATTACACATTGGGTCAAATGGCCATGAAAAATGGATATCCATTTTCACGAATGCTTTATAGATTTGAGTCTATGGAGAGATCCATGAAAACGGGTAAAAATAGAACATGACCAATTTTTTGATGGTCCATTAAAACGGCCATGTGAGTAGCCACCTTCACATGAATGGATTTTAATGCAGTTTAATGACAGCTGTTAAAAAATCTAGATCTAGTTTATGATTACAAGAGGTAGATTAGATAATATAGATAAAGTTATTTAGATAGACATGAAATATAGATATTACAGAGCTTATCAAGACTTGTGGGACGTTGGAGACATAGAGAGTTGACTCTTTCAGAGAGTTTTTCAATGCCTTTTGTTATTTTCTGAGATAGGATATCACGGCACTGAAAGAGTTCCCCAAGTCTTATTGTCCTAGTAAGTAATTCCCAAAACTAAGTTGAGGTTTTAGTATTTAGTCATTTCCAGGCTAGTAGCTCGGTATAACAGTCCTTCAAGGTAGACAGAGGTCCGACAGTAATGTACTAACTACAGAAGTACATCAGCTACTGCTCAGGTAATACTTGTAGTAAATGATCTTGTGTAGGTGAACTTTACAAAGGTCATTCCTATGGTAAATCTTGCCTATTATCATATGTGGAAAGTAATTGAAATAGCAGATTGATGTATTTAATTACATTTAATTACAATAGGTGACGAACCACAAAAACAATGCTCATTAACTTCACACCAACTGTTAATATGCCTCCCAGGAACTATAAACCCCAGTATATGTAGTGTAGATGTGTATGGTTTCAGTACGGTGTGACCCTATGATACTGTATACTATGAGCTCATAATTACTCCTTGGAGAAGTTAACTAAGGAGCGCTCGGGTTGTGAGCAGGAAGTACTTACAGAAGGGATGTGAACAAAGACACATGTCTGACCTACCATCAGCACAAGATATACTAAGATTTGCTTACTGATGGGCTTTAGTTGTTTTGCATGATATGATATGATCTGTAGGCCTTGATTATGTATTATTATATATATATTATATTGTTATGTATACCTTTGCAGTGTTTTTGCTCTGTATAGCTATATTGTTCATACATTATAAGCATGCATATCATTGGGGCCAAGTCCTACTGAGTATGTAAAGCGATATCTTAATGCAGAATATATGGACATTTCCTATCTCGAATCCAAAAAAGTCATGATAGTCCACATGAGGGCAGTTAGGATGAGAAATATGCTTTTTACTCCTTACCTCTAGAGGAAATGATACTGCTTGTAATTATAGAAACCGGAAAACTTAACGAGAGCAAGATCATTTTCTCTAGATTTCTACTTGCGGTCATTGGAATAAAGTGTACGGCTTTATCGGGCCCCTGTACAGGAACAGTGTGTGGGATCTTCTCTCTCCATAGTAGTTAATTTGCCAAGAATACAAGGCGCCATAAAATTATAACAAAGAGTATATTACATGAATGATGACTTCAGATGTTCTAAAAATAAGTTGAGGAAACCTGTCAGCAGGAATTCACACCCTAAAGCAGCCCCGGTACCTTATAAAGCAGCTGGAGAGTGTAAAAATTATCCCTTTCTTACGGCCCAGCATTACTATAATGTGTAGAAAAGATGTTTTATTCAATATACTAATAACTTGCAAGTCAACAAGGTGGAGAGTCTGAAAATAGTCACACATTCCATGTAGTTTGATTGACATCCCAAGAACAGGGTTATGACTACACAGCTATACGAAAATCCTGCGCATGCACTGTGTTAATGTTCCTGATGGCATGTACTTCTGATTCTGGCACATGCGCTGTCCACTCAGGTGTTCATCTAATGGTTCCTTTTGCTTGCTGCACATGCGACAGGAGAATCAGGAGCAACAGCCATGACGCGCATGCGCAGGAGTTCAGTAAAGTCATGCCTGCACTCAAACCAAAGGAAGTGTAAAGACCTTGACATTATCGGTTGACTCTCCCTCACCCCAGCTTCATAGAAATGATTAACATATTCAATAACAACATATTTTACCACACTTTGCAGAAAGACTGGGCTATGAAAAGTTGTTTTCTCACTTTCCAGCTGATGGGTTCTCTTTATGGTTAGTATTAGAGATGAGCGAACACTAAAATGTCCGAGGTTCGAAATCTGATTCGAACAGCCGCACACTGTTCGACTGTTCGAACGGATTTCGAACCCCATTATAGTCTATGGGGGGGAAATGCTCGTTTCAGGGGTAGGCATCATTCGATAAAATCATACTTACCAAGTCCACGAGTGACGGTCGGCTCTGCCTAGGCCGGATGCCTAGGCAGAGTGAATTCCACCCGGAAGAAGACGCGGGGACGCAGTGCGGAAAAGACTTCGGAAACTTCAAACAGCTAGTAGTGTTCGATCGAGTACGAGTATTTCGAATACTGTAGTATTCGATCGAACACCTACTCGATCGAACAATACTCGCTCATCTCTAGTTAGTATACTGTAGATCTCCTTTACAAAATATGCATTGATTATGACTTTATAATCTACATTAATTCAAAAATTCAGATGTAGCAAACTATAACTTGACACTAGTGTATTAAATGAACAGTTCAGCAAACAATAGCTTGACTATTTTATTGGCTTTTGTTGTGTAATATCACGCTGCAGAAAGTTATCAGATTCAAGTTAAAGACTGCTGTATCTGTATCCCTGTTGAAGAAATCTCTGCATCCTCATAGGTCACACAATGGTCTTAGAGGATAAATTCTTAGGTCTCTGCAGTAATCGGAGATATTTGCTAAGGACACTATTTAATTAGGAAGATAAGTCATTGGTTTTGTGGTTGTATTCTATGTCTGGATGGAAAGTTTCAGTGACCTCTTGCTGGAATATGTGAAATAGCTGCCGTCACTCTGTGTCACTGAGGTCTACAGTATATTATACAGGCAAATACTGTAAATGTTGCGGGAGAATTTGTCATAAGGACATTTTTAGAGTCAGTTTTGCTGGATTGGTGTAATTTGTGATAAAGCTATGAAGTCTTGCATGTTGTTTGATAAATTTGGTGCATATTGAAGTCAAACATTTCTGTCCTGAGATGTCACTCCACTTTCTATGACTCCGCTTTCCTTACAATTTTTATGATTTTTTAGAGTTTCATCTGATAAATCTGGTAGACAGACAGCTTGGCAGTAGATTGCACATTTCATTTTGTGAATATTCTTGAGGTTCTTCCACCTGTTCAAACTTTAACACAAGTAGTGTCATAACATCAGTGTGACCCCCCCATTGGATACTGAGGTCTTAGCGGTCCTCGGGGGCTAGAAGAGGACCCTGAGGGAGTTTCAGATGCCATGAGGGAGCCCAGAAGAGTCGAGGGAAGGTGAGTATAGGTGTTTCTTAGATTTTTGCACCTCCCCTTGGCCTCCTTGTTTTATATTCTGGGATGGGCATAATAATGGTTCGTGATTCGTAGGATGGGAATCCCAAATGTTTTGGAAAATTCAGGTCAAATCAGGTTCATTTTGAACGAGTCGGATCCCTACTCAGCATGCTAAGCATGTCTGCTTACCCATATACGTATTTCAGAAGTGCAGTGAGTAGTGTAAAAATGCAAATATATTGAAAGTGTCACAAACATGTACTTTACAACTACAGTTCCCAATACTGTTTTAGGAGATGTTATAAGATAGCAGAAAGACAAGCCAAGTCATTCAGTTTACAATTTCACTCTTCAGTCCTAAATTTCATTTTATCCTCAAAATTTCCAAGTTCCTATTTATAATATACTGTAAATTCAACATTTTCTGCCATCCTCTCCACTCATGTACATGTTTCAATGCATGGCCTCCTGATCACCCTATCTGTAGGTACAGTTGTGCTAAAAAGTTTACATACCCTGGTAGATTTTTTTTGTGTTTTTGTCCTTTTTCCAGAGAATATGAATGATAACACAAAAACCCTTTCTCCACTCATGGTTAGTGGTTGGGTGAAGCCATTTATTATCAAACGTCTGGGTATTCTCTTTTTAAATGATAATGACAACCAAAAACATCAAAATGACCCTGTTCAAAAGTTTACATGCCCTGGAGATTTTGGCCTAATAACATGCACAGAGGTTGACACAGTTGTCCACAGTTCTACGGGAAAAGGTAGTTAAACTGCATAAAACAGGAAAGGGATAGAAAAAGATATCCAAGGAATTGCTAATGTCAGTCAGTAGTGTTCATACTGTGATTAACAAATGGAAACTCAGGGGCTCTGTAAATACCAAACCATGGTCAGGTAGACTAACCAACATTTTGACCACAACGACCTGGAAAATTGTTCGGGATGCAAATAAATACCCAGAAATAACATAATCTGAAATACAGAACTCTTTGAGGACTATCAGCGTGGCTGTTTCAAGATGCACAACAAGGAGGCACTTGAAGAAAAATGGGCTGCATGGTCGAGTTGCCAGTAGAAAGCCATTACTGTGCAAATATCACAAAGAATCTCATCTTCAAAACGCCAAATCGCACAGAGACAAGTCTCAAAACTGCTGGAACAAGGTAGTTTGGAGCGATGAGACAAAAATCGAACTTTCTGGTCACAACTATAAACATTATATTTTTGAGAGGCGTCAACAAGGCCTATGATGAAAGGAATACCATTCCTACTGTAAAGCACGGAGGTGGATCACTGATGATGGGGGGATGTGTGAGCTTCAAAGGCATAGGAAACTTGGTCAAAGTAGAAGAAAAGATGAACACAGCACATTATCAGCAAATACTGGAGACTAGAGATGAGCGAACAGAAATGAATGGAAGCGGCCGGCACGTGGGGGGTTAAACGACCGGCCGCCGGCAAAGTCGGCGTGCCGGCTGCTTCCATTCATTTCTATGAGAGCGTGCTATTCGGAATGGCTGTTTCGAATAGTGTTCGCTCATCTCTGCTGGAGACAAATATGGACTCATCAGCCAGGAAGCTGCACATGGGACGTACTTGGACATTCCAACATGACAACGATCCAAAGCACAAGGCTGAGTTGACCTGTTATTGGCTACAGCAGAAGAAAGTGAAGGTTCTTGAGTGGCCATCTCAGTCTCCTGACCTCAATATCATTGTGCCTCTCTGGGGAGATCTCAAGAGCGCAGGACATGCAAGACAGCCCAGGAATCTACAGTCATGGCCAAAAGTTTTGAGAATGACACAAATCTTCTATTGTCACATGATCTGCTGCCCTCTGGTTTTTATGTGTGTTTGTCAGATGTTTTTATCACATACAGAAATAGAATTGCAATCATATTATGAGTAACAAAAGCTTATATTGACAGTTAGAATGAGTTAATGCAGCGTTGCAATATTTGCAGTGTTGACCCTTCTTCTCCAGGACCTCTGCAATTCTCCCTGGCATGCTCTCAATCAACTTCTGGACCAAATCCTGACTGATAGCAGTCCATTCTTGCACAATCAATGCTTGCATTTTGTCAGAATTTGTAGGTTTTTGTTTGTCCACCCGTCTCTTGATGATTGACCACAAGTTCTCAATGGGATTAAGATCTGGGGAGTTTCCAGGCCATGGACCCAAAATCTCTATGTTTTGGTCCCTGAGCCATTTAGTTATCACCTTTGCTTTATGGCAAGGTGCTCCATCATGCTGGAAAAGGCATTGTTGATCGCCAAACTGCTCTTGGACGGTTGGGAGAAGTTGATCTTGGAGGACATTCTGGTACCATTCTTTATTCATGGCTGTGTTTTTAGGCAAGACTGTGAGAGAGTCAATTCCCTTGGCTGAGAAGCAACCCCACACATGAATGGTTTCAGGATGCTTTACAGTTGGCAAGAGACAAGACTGGTGGTAGCGCTCACCTCGTCTTCTCCGAATAAGCTGTTTTCCAGATGTCCCAAACAATTGAAAAGGGGATTCATCAGAGAAAATGACTTTACCCCAGTCCTCAGCCGTCCACTCCCTGTACCTTTTGCAGAATATCAGTCTGTCCCTG
The DNA here is from genome assembly GCF_031893055.1 of Leptodactylus fuscus. Classification (NCBI taxonomy): domain Eukaryota; kingdom Metazoa; phylum Chordata; class Amphibia; order Anura; family Leptodactylidae; genus Leptodactylus; species Leptodactylus fuscus. The sequence continues at coordinate 49,141,095 of NC_134268.1, read as the reverse complement.
ATGTTTTTTTCTGGAGAGAAGTGGCTTCTTTGCTGCCCTCCTTGAGACCAGGCCTTGCTGCAAGGGTCTCCGCCTCACAGTGCATGCAGATGCACTCTACCTGCCTGCTGCTATTCCTGAGCAAGCTCTGCACTGCTGGGACCCGATCCCGCAGCTGAAACACTTTTAAGAGACGGTCCTGGCACTTGCTGGTCTTTCTTGGGCGCCCTGGAGCCTTTTTGCCAACAATGGAACCTCTCTCCTTGAAGTTCTTGATGATGCGATAGATTGTTGACTGAGGTGCAATCTTTCTAGCTGCGATACTCTTCCCTGTTAGGCCATTTTTGTGCAGTGCAATGATGACTGCATGTGTTTCTTTAGAGATAACCATGGTTAACAGAAGAGAAACAATGATGTCAAGCACCAGCCTCCTTTTAAAGTGTCCAGTGGTGTCATTCTTACTTAATCATGACAGATTGATCTCCAGCCCTGTCCTCATCAACACCCACACCTGTGTTAATGGAGCAATCACTGAAACGATGTTAGCTGGTCCTTTTAAAGCAGGGCTGCGATGATGTTGAAATGTGTTTTGGGGGATAAAGTTCATTTTCTAGGCAAATATTGACTTTGCAAGTAATTACTGTTAAGCTGATCACTCTTTATAACGTTCTGGAGAATATGCAAATTGCCATTAGAAAAACTGAAGCAGTAGACTTTGTAAAAATTAATATTTGTATCATTCTCAAAACTTTTGGCCATGACTGTACAGGAACAAGAAGAAAGGGCAGCTATACCATCGGAGAAAATAAAGAGCCTCATCCAAAACTACCACAAAAGATTTCAAGATGTCATTAATGTTAGAGGGGGCAATACACGGTATTAAGAACTGAGGTATGTGAACTTTTGAACAGGGTCATTTTGATGTTTTTGGTTGTCATTATGATTTAAAAAGAGAAAACACAGAAGTTTCACAAAAAATGGCTTCATCAAACCAAATGGCTTCACCCAACCACTAACCATGAGTGGAGAAAAGGTTTTGTGTTATCAGTCATATTCTCTGAAAAAAGGCCAAAAAAACTCCAAAAAATCGACCCTGGGTATGTAAACTTTGTAGCACAACTGTAAGTCCCATTACTTTGTCAGCAATTCTCCTGGCTATGTCCCTTCCTTGTACCCCTACTTTATTTGGGTATCCCTTGTCCTGCTTCTGAGAACATAGGGCACATGTATTCTTTCCTAAAAAGAGGTATATGATAAAATTAAATGATATAGATTTGGCAGCATTTGTTCCAACATATACCCCTGATGGAAAGCCAAAATACTTTGTGAACATATCCATAGGTTATTTCTAAATATCAAGAACGTCTTATGGCACCCTAGGAAACACTATATATATATATATATATATATATATATATATATATATATATATATATATATATATATATGTCTATGGATAATTCAGCCTTAATACTAAGTTATCACAAAGATCTATAAAACTTATTTTCTCATGAGCATAGATTTATATACAGAACAGTAAATGCTCAGATTCATGACTGCAGCAGAATCTGTGGGAGAGATTGGGAAAAACCCAGTGAACTCCATCCTAAGGTTAAGAAAGCAGAATGACATGCATTCACTTACAGGTCAGGGTTTAAGAAAGCAGCATTTCCTAAGTTTCTACCAAGGGAAAGTGATAAATACACAATTTACTGTATATTCACACACTGCAGCTTCTTCCCTGCTGCTTGTGTAAATGACTGGTGCAAATCCCATAGGTGAATTGTATGACCATGGCACGTCCACTGACTGCACTATATTCCTGTAATACATCTATGACTGTGAGTTACAGAATATACCAGACTGAATCATGTTAAGACAACATACAGTAGAGATGAGTGAGTAGTATTCGGTCAAGTAGGTATTCGATTGAATACTACGTTAGTCGAGTGAATATTACGGTAAAGGCGTGGTATTCCAATACCTACTTGACCGACTACTACTCGCTCATCTCTAACATATAGTATATTATAATTTCTGGAACAGTTCCCGGAAATATAGTTATAAAGGGAAACAATTACAGATATTGGGGAGATTTAGTTATTGCCGTCAGACTTCTTATGTTTGGCCCTTTATTCTTATAGCTGTAGCATATAAAGCAGCGCTGTACACAGATTAACATTATCCCTTTAGACCATTTCTCATATACATACGTCAGATTCTGTAAGATTGTCTCTGGGCCCTGTCCTGTTAATCTCAAGTCCCCATCAAGCCAGTGTCTGCCTGTCCAATCTAGTACCAAAGCATCATCTGATACAACAATGGGCACCACAGTAATGGGCCGCAAAGATTCAAAAGGGAGAAGGCACATTTGGAGCTGATTTGGAAGCCAGTCCGATTTTTACCGATGCAATGACTCAACAGCAAATACATAAGTAAAAAAAAAAAGTGTAACCTAATACAGTGTGATAAGTTTTCAGTATATTCACCAAACTATACATCATAAAATGCACAATGAGACACACATCAAACAAATAAATGTCCACAACAATTACACAAGCCAATCCTTGGTAAGGATCTGAGAAAATCGCCACCTAAGGTCAGTTTTGGAAGGTGGTGACTCCTACTACCTTACAATCCAAAAGGTCCTGTAGGACTTGACGTTTTTATTCTTTAATTGTTTGGGCATTTATTTTTACTTCTGTTTATTTCTCTATGTGATCTAGGGACATTGGCTAAATTTAACTTTTAGGTTTTTTTTTTGGGGGGGGTTTATACTTACTTTTATGATCAGACCCCCTAGTGTAAATAGTAAAATCCCTTGACTTTTATTACACACTGCTATGGTGCTGGCTGTTACATACAGCCGGCATCTGCCATGTATGGAGAGAGCTCAGTTCCTAAACCGTCTTCAAACAGGCGACCAAGGACTTGACAGTAATTAATAGTAAATTAGTAGGGTCACCGCTGTTCTATATCTCTATTACTGCATGTTATGTGGAGTTCTCTCCCATTCCTTTGTGTGTCATATTGTGTCTGCAGGGAATCCAGCCAGTCCTGTTTGGAAATTGGACCCACCATTACAAAAGAGGAGTATGCTGCATATGTACTGAAAAGTTGTGTTTACATGTCTGTGAAGTGTGGCTCTAAGATTGAACCAGATTGTGTCCCAAGGCAAGTGTAGTGAGCCTAGCGGGTGTGCCTGTGAAGTCGAACTCATAGGAGTTGGTCAGTCACTGTGTGTTGTGATCACTGCTGCCACTGATAAAGGTTGCTGAGAGTTCACAGAATTTACTAACAAGTTGTACTGCTGGGGTCAGGTAGGTAGCAGCAATAGCAGCTGCCACAGGCCCCGGGACATTAGAAGGCCCAGCGGGCCCCTGATGGGTTTTTTTTTGTTTGTTTTTTTTTAAAAAATAGGCCATTACATGCTGTAGTAATCCCAGCAGGTAATGGGCCCTATTTACTTACTGATCCCTACACCTGCTCACGGCTGCCTGCGCTTCCCCTTCTGTGCGGCTGTGAGCAGGAGCGGGAATTGATAAGTGAGGCCGTGAGCCAGTGAACCCCACAAACACTGCTATCATTATACTCTGGGGTCTTTTCATAACGGTTGAAAGCCCAGGGAAGGTGAGGGAACATAAAAAACACTGTTACTTACATCTCAGATGTCACAAAGGGCCGGCCCTGCGTCATTACGCGTCGCAATGCAGGCCTGGCTCACGTGACATCTGTACAAACATTGAAGTTGGTCAAAATCAGCGTGGAGTGCACCGGAGCCAGGGAGAGATAAGTAATAGAGATGAGCGAATAGTATTCGATCGAGTAGGTATTCGATCGAATACTACGGTATTCAAAATATTGGTACTCGATTGAATACTACTAGCTACTCGCAGTAAATATTCGATTCGGAGCCAGCGTTGATTGGCCGAATGCTATACAGTATATAGCATTCGGCAAATCAACACTGGTTCTTCAGCAGGCTCGTCCTTGCTAGGCAGGAGAGCTGGCAGCTTGCGGTTACGAGGGAGCTTACTTTTTATCAGCGCAACTGCAAGCGCTGTGCAGTTAAAGCGCACGGACCCCATAGACTATAATGGGGTCCGTGCGCTTTAACTGCACAGCACTCCTCCTAAACACTCTCCTCCTGCTATTTGTGGACTTGGTGACTCTCCTTTAGTCAAATAGTGGTTTCCCCTGAAACAAGCATTTTTTCCCATATACTATAATGGGATTCGATATTCGATCGAGTAGTCGAATATTGAGGCTCTACTCAAAACGAATATCGAATCTCGAATATTTCACTATTCACTCATTTCTAATAAGTAACATTGTTTTTTATGTTTGTATCCTCCCCTGGGTCTCTGATCATTATACTCTGGAGTCGGAAAAGACCCCGGAGTATAATAATTGTTCATGGTTGGGCCACAGTGGGGCATAATACTGTGTGCAGGGGCCACTATGGGGCATAAAACTTTGTGCAGGGGCCGCTATGGAGCATAATAGTGTATGAAGGGGCCCACTATGAAGCATAATAGTGTGTGTAGGGGCCACTATGGGCCATAATAGTGTGTGCAGGAATGCGTTTTGTGTGGAGTGGGATCAGTTGGGGTCGAGGGGGCATGTCAAATGGCATGTCGCTGACTGTGGTTGATCTCTACTGCAACTGAGCAACTGTCTTGAACTACTTTGTGACAGAGCAACTTGTACCTCAGTAAGCCCCAGTAACAATGAACAGCACTGCCAACGTGAGTGTGTTTTATTTGGCCTCATCTCTACCAATATCCAAGTAATGGGGGTCCTTGTCCTAGGGTAGATCAGTATAAGGGGCATACTTGGCCTTGCACGATGTGTTGGTATAATCGATTAGGGCCCTAGACCCTTAAAGTTATATCCCCCTAAACTTCAGACCAGATAGCTTAACTAATACTGACCCCAAACTAACCCAATTCTGCCACCAGACCCCAAAACTGATTGAAGTCCTACAGAGAACCACAGAATCTTTCCATATATTAAACCTTATAGATATCTAGAAATTATGATCTTGGATGTATTGGATGTATGCCTAGCTAGGCATAGTAAGTGTTCTTATGTGTCTGGAAGACATCAGCAGTTTGTATTGGATGAATTGGTGAGGATTCTTTGTTGGTGCAAATTTCTAGACTAATATTATTTAACCTCTTCTCTCTACATGTTAGTTATACTATTGCTATAGGTTGTGCCTGCTCAAAATACATCAGTTTTCTGTATGTATGTGGCTTTAATCCAATAAATACTCAATTTTTATTGGATCAAAGGTATGCTGCACTTTCCTCATGTTATCACTATTCCTTGTGCTGCTGGCACTTTCTTAAACCCAGCCGACCCTGTTTGGTCACTACACCTTCAATCTGCGGTGAGCTGAACAAGACTAGAGCTCTATGTACTGTTCAACATAAAAAAGAAGTTTTCATAACTAGGTTCATAGGAAGAATGAAAAAATATTCTCAAGGATGAACTGAATTAGATAGCTGTAGGAAATAGAGATGAGTGAGTAGTACTCGATCGAGTAGGTACTCGATTCGGTACACTCGCTATTCGAATGTAAAAGTTCGATGCAGAACCAACATTGATTGGCCGAATGCTATACAGTCGGCCAATCAACGCTGGTTCTTCTCCTACCTTTGGAAGTCTTCTCCGTGCAGCTTCCCCGTGGTGTCTTCCGGCTCTGAATTCACTCTGCCAGGCATCGGGCCTGGGCAGAGCCGACTGCGCATGTCCGCTTGTAGTGCAGGCATGCGCAGTCGGCTCGGCCCAGGCCCGATGCCTGGCAGAGTGAATGAAGAGCCGGAAGACGCCACGGGGACGCTGCAAGGAGAAGACTTCTCGGAGGATCCAGCCCGACCCTCACTCGTGGACTTGGTAAGTGTAATTTGATCGAATGTTGCCTACCCCTGAAACGAACATTTTCCCCCCATAGACTATAATAGGGTTTGATATTCGATTCGAGTAGTCGAATATTGAGGGGCTACTCGAAACGAATATTGAACCTCGAACATTTTACTGTTCGCTCATCTCTAGTAGGAAACCCTTCCCTATTAAAGTGTCTAGACCCCAAGGTCAAGGGGGATATTGCTTTATAGTTCTTTAATGTCTATGCTCTCCAGGATATCCCCTTGTTCTAATGTTAGCTGTTTCCGATGTTCGGTAAGTTGTGAGGAATCTCTTAAATAAGTTGGTAGAGTCATGACAAATTTCTATAACAGGAAATGAATAAAGTGCCAAAGTCGCATGGTTGTGGAATTTATTAATAGGGAAACCTAGTGGCTTTTTAGGGTTCTTCTTAGGCAAGTTATAAAAAAGTAACTGTAGGTCAAAACTGAAAATAAACCCTTTGTCATTTATATTCAAGGTGACCCCTGGAGAGACTAGTGGTAGAAGTCGGTCACATTTTTTATGATTTCATCTCATAGTATCCTCATATACTATATAGTGATTAAAAAGAGTTGATCCAGAATTTTGGATGAAATCCTTTTCTTGGTAAAAGATATACTAACTTTCTATTTTTAAAATATTGGTTGGATAACATTACAAGGATATTCCAATCTTATGATTTATGGGAAATTTACAGGATTACTGAGGGTCAGGTGACCTCCATTTTACTAAATCCCAGCCACCATATTATCTATTGAGTTCAATATTGAGGAACATACTGATGCAGCATTGGTAAAGGAGTTAAATTGGTGTTCCTCTGTGACCTTCACCTATCAGCTACAACAAGGGTCTGGTGCCTCCATTTGCTAATTTCTTGGCCACAACAGTCTCCATCACACATTTCAGTGGATGGGTAGGTGAATGTTTGCCATGTATGAAAAGAGTAGCATATAGGTAGAAAAGAGGAAGGGCATAGTCTGGTGGCTCAGTGGTTAGCAGTTGAGTCTTGGAAACAACTCAGGACATCCCCTACATGATGTTTGTATGTTTTCCCCATGTCCATATGGATTTTCTCTGGGTACTCACTCTTCTGTCATATGCCTAAAACATATTGGGGGGATATCGTCACTCCATAAGGAGAGACCACCATTTAGGTGTGTGGAGTCTTATTAAGCCATTAGCGCTCCACTGTGCAAAAGAACATGGGAAGAATATGCAAATCTGACTTCCATTATGTAATTAGGAAGCCAGTGCCTCAATCATGCAGCCCAATAGAGGGCGCTGACTGAGGATGTTCAAGTCTATCTTCCATAGGAAGACAGAGATTCAGTCATGCAGCCCAATAGGTGGCACTCCCTTTAACATCATGTCCAGCCTTCTCAGAGGCCTTTGTTTGCAATGATGTTAGGACTACCTGGTAAAATCCCACACATTCTCATTGAGCGCCCTCTATTGGTGTGCATGACTGAGGCACTGACTTCCTAATTACATCATGGAAGTCAGATTTGCATAATCTTCCCATAAAACATATTGATAAGTTTATTGATTTCTGCTGTCATTGACCACAGTATGTGTTTCAGATATGGATATTATTTTGTTCCTTTCTCGATGGGAGCAGAGAGTCTCATGAATAGTGATGATGATGACAGAACATGCTGATGTAATTCAAGTAAGAGAAATAAATGCAAGATGTAAGCTACAAAAATAATTACTTAATATATTATACATTGTGAGCTAAATCCACTCTTGCAATATTACAATGTTACATACAATGTGTGTATGACTATCATGCCAGAGAAGTCTTTAAATTCTTTCTCTATTACTTGTGAAATTTAGTCTAAATACGTATGCAAAAAATAATAAATGCATAATATGGCCGCCCTCCAAAATCAAATAAAAAATCAAGGTAATAACTTTATACATTTATACATACATCCAACATGTTTCTGCTCTATGGGAACTTTCTCAAACGTTACGATGTTGGGAGAATAAATTTATCTCTTTTAATTTGGATTTTTGTATTCCGTGGACTTTTTCAGTGTTTGCATCTATTATCACCACATTCTATATCCTTGTTTTATACATATATCTATTATATTAGAAGTATAAGTTATCTCTGCCCTCTATAATTGTTCATTCTGTCATTCTTGGTTTAGAGCTACAATCACTGACATCCAATATCTCAGCCATATACTATATTTGTGTGTTATGTTGCCCCCTAGTGTTTAATTATGAAATATTTTCCTAAAGCATTTCAGTTATATATTCTCAATTTTTAACTTTGCACACTATTATATTGTTAATATAACTAAATAATTACTCAGAAGCCACCATACAGCCACATCTCAAAAACGCTACTATATGTTGAGTTGCTAAACATTGCAGGGTATGTCTGCATTAATTTCATCTATTAATAGCTGAACACATCTCTCATAACACATCTCTGTATGACCTCTACCAGCCCTATACTTAGAGGATAGCTTTTCCATGTTATCAGATTATTTTATTTTAGATTATTAATATTCTTGTAGCGTACCCAAAAAAATTTTTTTATCATATAAACTCAGAGTAGGGGAGTATAACCTACCCAAAATGGGACGTATTAAAATATAGCCTTTATTGGTTCAGTTAAAATACCCAAAGGAACAAACAAACAAAAAATTCCCCATTAAAAAAGAAAGAAAGGAAAGGAGAATGGACAGAGTAGTGTGTCTCTGAAATTGCTATGTCAATTGGACAGCATTCACACCTAGCAGCTACTAGAGAACCACAGTGAGCAATCTGATTTACTTGTATGGAATCTCACAACACTCCTGCACTTGTGTCCATATCATTAACACTTTGCTGTTCACTGGTATCGGTGTACTGCTAGGCTAGTCTTTGCTTTCTGATAGCTAATTCCTCCTTCTTAACCACTATTGTATTAACCCTTTTCTCATGCTAATAGTGCACTAAGTAACTTATTTGTATAGCTGAGTAGGGAGAAGTTTACTGACTCATATCAGGGAATCATTCAACTAACAATAGGGCAAGCTAAACACTTATCTCGCCCATTCTACCACCTCAATCTGTCACCTGACCGGTTTCAATGTCCCTTTACTATCGGACACATCATCAGAGCCGCGCGAGTGAACTAGGAGCCCAGTCTTTTAAAGCCCAGGGACCGCCCCTCATCCAAGCTCTAACCAATCAGGGAGCTTGAAGGTCCAGCTTGATCTCTGCCTCACCTGAGGCTTAATCCCATGAGCATTTGCCGACCGGTGGCCAATAGAGAGAGGCCATACGGCCAAACCTCTCCAAGTCCCGCCCACACTGGCGAGTAACAACAAACAAACCAGCATGGCTATCGATTACAGGTAAGAATATTCCAGCAATGTCTAAGAACGGCGTTCTATCTCCTCAGGAGCCTTTCATAAGCGAGGGAGAGTGTCTCAGCATATATCACAAATCACTCCGTGATCTCCTATCTCAGTGTATACCTATCCATGTTGTTTCAGAGTAATATTATTACCATTTGTCCGCAACCTCCCTTTCATACTGTATTCCAGGACACCCATAATGATGCATTGCCATCCCTCTCGATACGTTATATCGCTCTTATCCCTCAGTGACAAGAATGCTCAACTTTATGCATCAAGATCACTCCGTTTAACTTGACAGATCCTATTTATTGTGGAGTGCCTATTAACTCCTAGATAAAACACGCGTACGAGATGTTCTCATTTAACCCCTTAGGTTGCACCGTATCTAATGTAAAAATCCATCTCGCTTCTTTTTGTAGGAGTTTTTTGTCAAGGTCACCTCCCCTAGAGGAGGGGAATACCCTCTCACAATGCCTTGAAAGGTTAGATGGGACACTTCCCCCCCATGGTTTTCAATAATATGTCTCACAACTGTGGTGTCATCACCCCTGCTCACCCCTGTAACATGCTCTCTAACCCGCCTGCGGAGCTCTCTGGTGGTTTTTCCCACATATTGTACTCCGCAGGAGCAGGTGATCAAATACACAACACCCGCTGTCTTACAATTTATGAAAGACCTATTCTGAAATTGACGTCCATTAGCCGTACTTTCATAGCTCTTACTGCGATTCATAAACGGGCACGCACTGCAGGAGCCACATCGATAAGTTCCTACAAGGTCCCCTGCCTTTTTATCCAACCAAGTTGTTGTATCAGTAGGTGCCAGGTGGCTGTGCACCAACTTGTCCCTTAAATTTGTCCCCCGTCTATAAGTGATCAATGGTCGGGGGCTTAACTGGGGGCCTATATCTGGGTCAACCAAAAGAATTTCCCAGGCCTCCTGGATCACATTTCGTACCATGTGGTGTGCCTCATCAAAAGTGCCAATAATTTGCATTTGACCGTCATCTTTTTTCACCTTGTTTATTAATAGGTCATTACGTGTTCGGGATAGGGCATGTTGGTGGGCTTTTTTCAAGACCCCATCAGGGTAACCCCTACGATGGAATCTTTGCCTAAGGTCTACAGCTGCAGTCTGATAGTCTGCCAATGTAGAGCAGTTTCTGCGTAAACGCAGAAACTGCCCTTTAGGAATCCCTTTTCTCAATGCATGCGGATGCCAACTGTCCCACTCCAAAAGGGCATTCGTCGCTGTTGGCTTGCGAAAAATGGATGTGGACAACTGGCCAGAGGGAGATTTCCTAATCTTTAGGTCCAGGAATGTAATAACCTCCTCATGAATTTCGGACGTAAAAAATAGACCCATAGAATTAACGTTTAATAATTCGACAAATTCAAAAAAGGAAGCTTTTGTACCTCCCCATAGTATTAGTACATCGTCGATAAAACGGATCCATAAAATGATACTGGATCCCCAGTGTTCCATAGCGTCCGAGAAGACCACCTGCTTCTCCCACCAGCCCAAGTAGATATTGGCAAACGTAGGGGCACAGGGGCTCCCCATCGCCACGCCTTGCAGCTGGTGGAAGAAGAGGCGGTCGTACATGAAGGTATTGTGCGTGAGGACAAAATTCAAAAGATCCATAACAAATTTATTGTGTTGGGAAAAGAAGGTACCTCTTGTCTCCAGGTAACCCCCTACAGCCCCACACCCCTGGGAATGGGGTATGGAGCTGTAGAGGGCCTCCATGTCCAATGACGCCAAAAAAGCATCCCCAGGGACCACCACGTCCTCCAACCTTCTCAGGACATCAGTGGTGTCCTTTACGTAGGAAGGCAGGGCCGTGACAAATGGACGAAGGATTTCATCAATATATAAAGACACATTCTGGGTTAAACTGTTGATACCCGCCACGATGGGACGTCCTTTTAAAGGCGAAATGCCTTTATGGACCTTCGGCAGGGCATAAAAAGTAGGTCGTACAGGGTTTGTTGGTAGCATGAATAAATATTCACTTTCACTTATCAGATTATTCTCTTTAGCTGAATTCAATATCTGTTTTAGTTCCGAGATGTATTGGTCAGTAGGGTCTGAACGTAAAATTTCGTAACAGGAGGGGTTGTCTAGAATCGTGCGGCACATTTTCACATAATCTTCTCTTTTCATGATCACTAAATTCCCCCCCTTGTCAGAAGGTTTTATGACAATTCCCTGATCTTTCACCAAACCCTCCAGCAGGGTAAGTTCTTGTCTAGTGAGGTTCGATTGACCTCTAAAGTTTCTACCATCAATCCGTTTTAACCTCTCAGTCACCACCCTACAGAAAGTATCAATGGCCCCATCATCTGACAGGGGGGGAAAACGTCTAGATGGCAAATGGAGATCTGTGAAAGGGCCGTCACATATTTCCCGTTGTCCCTCTTCCCATAAACCTCCCAAAATTTTTAGGGAGGGCAAATCCTCCAGCTGTATCCCCAATTCTTCACATTTCCTTTTATCATTCATCGCAAAAAAACTTCCGCCACTTTAGTTTTCTGCAGAATAGATTGAGGTCCTTCACCCAGTTGAAGGCACTAAACCTAGGTGTAGGGACAAATGAAAGACCCTTTTTCAATAAAGATTCCTCCTCCGGTAAAAGGACTCTATCTGACAGATTTATAATTTGCATCTCATCCTTTTTACACATACTCGGCCACTTCACTTGCGATTTCGTAGAAAGTAATCTGAAATCGGTGGGTCTTGAGCTAAAAAAACCCCTTTATTTCCAGTTTTTCCACCCCTACTCCGACCCTGTCGAGAACTATTCACACTTGATTCAAACTGAGCCTGTTGATTGAATCCCCGTCCTCCCTGGCGTTGTCTACCCCTCCGACCTCTGGACCTTGAACGTTCACTCTCAGATCCCTCACACTCAGAGGAAGATGGTTCAATTTCCTGATCTTTCCTACCTGCTCCCTTAGATGTATAATCAAAAATTCTACCTTCCTTAAAATCCTCCAAATCCCTTTTGAACTGATAATGTTTTCTCTCTTTGATGTATACAATGAACCGTTCCACTGTCTGTTGCAGTTGGCTCTCCCTCCTTTCAAAATCACTGTTACTCGCAAACTTCCTGATACTCTCAATTTGCTCCTTCAAATCCTTAGCTGTTTTTTCGTACACATTTTTTTCCTCTTCAAGAAGGATGTTCATGAGTCTAAGGGAGGAAGTAACTGACTCCTTTTCCCATTTTTTAAGGAAGGTCTGGGATCTAAGTCGTGGGGCTGGGAGTAGATTCAATCTCAAGCCCCTCGGTACAATACTGTTCTTAATATAGTTCTCCAGAGTATGTATTTCCCAGAATGATCTTAAGTTGTCTTTATATATACGGGTCAAATTCCTAAATGCCGCTGATATACTGAGATTTTGTGTCTGTGCAGGCAACTCCCCCTCAGAGAAGGCTTCCTTAGTGTCCACTAGCCATTTCTCTACATTCACAGAACTGGACAGAAAACCTGCCATAGCCACCAAAACTCCTCAAGAAATTATTTTATTTTAGATTATTAATATTCTTGTAGCGTACCCAAAAAAAATTTTTATCATATAAACTCAGAGTAGGGGAGTATAACCTACCCAAAATGGGACGTATTAAAATATAGCCTTTATTGGTTCAGTTAAAATACCCAAAGGAACAAACAAAAAATTCCCCATTAAAAAAGAAAGAAAGGAAAGGAGAATGGACAGAGTAGTGTGTCTCTGAAATTGCTATGTCAATTGGACAGCATTCACACCTAGCAGCTACTAGAGAACCACAGTGAGCAATCTGATATACTTGTATGGAATCTCACAACACTCCTGCACTTGTGTCCATATCATTAACACTTTGCTGTTCACTGGTTTCGGTGTACTGCTAGGCTAGTCTTTGCTTTCTGATAGCTAATTCCTCCTTCTTAACCACTATTGTATTAACCCTTTTCTCATGCTAATAGTGCACTAAGTAACTTATTTGTATAGCTGATTAGGGAGAAGTTTACTGACTCACATATATCAGGGAATCATTCAACTAACAATAGGGCAAGCTAGACACTTATCTCGCCCATTCTACCACCTCAATCTGTCACCTGACCGGTTTCAATGTCCCTTTACTATCGGACACATCATCAGAGCCGCGCGAGTGAACTAGGAGCCCAGTCTTTTAAAGCCCAGGGACCGCCCCTCATCCAAGCTCTAACCAATCAGGGAGCTTGAAGGTCCAGCTTGATCTCTGCCTCACCTGAGGCTTAATCCCATGAGCATTTGCCGACCGGTGGCCAATAGAGAGAGGCCATACGGCCAAACCTCTCCAAGTCCCGCCCACACTGGCGAGTAACAACAAACAAACCAGCATGGCTATCGATTACAGGTAAGAATATTCCAGCAATGTCTAAGAACGGCGTTCTATCTCCTCAGGAGCCTTTCATAAGCGAGGGAGAGTGTCTCAGCATATATCACAAATCACTCCGTGATCTCCTATCTCAGTGTATACCTATCCATGTTGTTTCAGAGTAATATTATTACCATTTGTCCGCAACCTCCCTTTCATACTGTATTCCAGGACACCCATAATGATGCATTGCCATCCCTCTCGATACGTTATATCGCTCTTATCCCTCAGTGACAAGAATGCTCAACTTTATGCATCAAGATCACTCCGTTTAACTTGACAGATCCTATTTATTGTGGAGTGCCTATTAACTCCTAGATAAAACACGCGTACGAGATGTTCTCATTTAACCCCTTAGGTTGCACCGTATCTAATGTAAAAATCCATCTCGCTTCTTTTTGTAGGAGTTTTTTGTCAAGGTCACCTCCCCTAGAGGAGGGGAATACCCTCTCACAATGCCTTGAAAGGTTAGATGGGACACTTCCCCCCCATGGTTTTCAATAATATGTCTCACAACTGTGGTGTCATCACCCCTGCTCACCCCTGTAACATGCTCTCTAACCCGCCTGCGGAGCTCTCTGGTGGTTTTTCCCACATATTGTACTCCGCAGGAGCAGGTGATCAAATACACAACACCCGCTGTCTTACAATTTATGAAAGACCTATTCTGAAATTGACGTCCATTAGCCGTACTTTCATAGCTCTTACTGCGATTCATAAACGGGCACGCACTGCAGGAGCCACATCGATAAGTTCCTACAAGGTCCCCTGCCTTTTTATCCAACCAAGTTGTTGTATCAGTAGGTGCCAGGTGGCTGTGCACCAACTTGTCCCTTAAATTTGTCCCCCGTCTATAAGTGATCAATGGTCGGGGGCTTAACTGGGGGCCTATATCTGGGTCAACCAAAAGAATTTCCCAGGCCTCCTGGATCACATTTCGTACCATGTGGTGTGCCTCATCAAAAGTGCCAATAATTTGCATTTGACCGTCATCTTTTTTCACCTTGTTTATTAATAGGTCATTACGTGTTCGGGATAGGGCATGTTGGTGGGCTTTTTTCAAGACCCCATCAGGGTAACCCCTACGATGGAATCTTTGCCTAAGGTCTACAGCTGCAGTCTGATAGTCTGCCAATGTAGAGCAGTTTCTGCGTAAACGCAGAAACTGCCCTTTAGGAATCCCTTTTCTCAATGCATGCGGATGCCAACTGTCCCACTCCAAAAGGGCATTCGTCGCTGTTGGCTTGCGAAAAATGGATGTGGACAACTGGCCAGAGGGAGATTTCCTAATCTTTAGGTCCAGGAATGTAATAACCTCCTCATGAATTTCGGACGTAAAAAATAGACCCATAGAATTAACGTTTAATAATTCGACAAATTCAAAAAAGGAAGCTTTTGTACCTCCCCATAGTATTAGTACATCGTCGATAAAACGGATCCATAAAATGATACTGGATCCCCAGTGTTCCATAGCGTCCGAGAAGACCACCTGCTTCTCCCACCAGCCCAAGTAGATATTGGCAAACGTAGGGGCACAGGGGCTCCCCATCGCCACGCCTTGCAGCTGGTGGAAGAAGAGGCGGTCGTACATGAAGGTATTGTGCGTGAGGACAAAATTCAAAAGATCCATAACAAATTTATTGTGTTGGGAAAAGAAGGTACCTCTTGTCTCCAGGTAACCCCCTACAGCCCCACACCCCTGGGAATGGGGTATGGAGCTGTAGAGGGCCTCCATGTCCAATGACGCCAAAAAAGCATCCCCAGGGACCACCACGTCCTCCAACCTTCTCAGGACATCAGTGGTGTCCTTTACGTAGGAAGGCAGGGCCGTGACAAATGGACGAAGGATTTCATCAATATATAAAGACACATTCTGGGTTAAACTGTTGATACCCGCCACGATGGGACGTCCTTTTAAAGGCGAAATGCCTTTATGGACCTTCGGCAGGGCATAAAAAGTAGGTCGTACAGGGTTTGTTGGTAGCATGAATAAATATTCACTTTCACTTATCAGATTATTCTCTTTAGCTGAATTCAATATCTGTTTTAGTTCCGAGATGTATTGGTCAGTAGGGTCTGAACGTAAAATTTCGTAACAGGAGGGGTTGTCTAGAATCGTGCGGCACATTTTCACATAATCTTCTCTTTTCATGATCACTAAATTCCCCCCCTTGTCAGAAGGTTTTATGACAATTCCCTGATCTTTCACCAAACCCTCCAGCAGGGTAAGTTCTTGTCTAGTGAGGTTCGATTGACCTCTAAAGTTTCTACCATCAATCCGTTTTAACCTCTCAGTCACCACCCTACAGAAAGTATCAATGGCCCCATCATCTGACAGGGGGGGAAAACGTCTAGATGGCAAATGGAGATCTGTGAAAGGGCCGTCACATATTTCCCGTTGTCCCTCTTCCCATAAACCTCCCAAAATTTTTAGGGAGGGCAAATCCTCCAGCTGTATCCCCAATTCTTCACATTTCCTTTTATCATTCATCGCAAAAAAACTTCCGCCACTTTAGTTTTCTGCAGAATAGATTGAGGTCCTTCACCCAGTTGAAGGCACTAAACCTAGGTGTAGGGACAAATGAAAGACCCTTTTTCAATAAAGATTCCTCCTCCGGTAAAAGGACTCTATCTGACAGATTTATAATTTGCATCTCATCCTTTTTACACATACTCGGCCACTTCACTTGCGATTTCGTAGAAAGTAATCTGAAATCGGTGGGTCTTGAGCTAAAAAAACCCCTTTATTTCCAGTTTTTCCACCCCTACTCCGACCCTGTCGAGAACTATTCACACTTGATTCAAACTGAGCCTGTTGATTGAATCCCCGTCCTCCCTGGCGTTGTCTACCCCTCCGACCTCTGGACCTTGAACGTTCACTCTCAGATCCCTCACACTCAGAGGAAGATGGTTCAATTTCCTGATCTTTCCTACCTGCTCCCTTAGATGTATAATCAAAAATTCTACCTTCCTTAAAATCCTCCAAATCCCTTTTGAACTGATAATGTTTTCTCTCTTTGATGTATACAATGAACCGTTCCACTGTCTGTTGCAGTTGGCTCTCCCTCCTTTCAAAATCACTGTTACTCGCAAACTTCCTGATACTCTCAATTTGCTCCTTCAAATCCTTAGCTGTTTTTTCGTACACATTTTTTTCCTCTTCAAGAAGGATGTTCATGAGTCTAAGGGAGGAAGTAACTGACTCCTTTTCCCATTTTTTAAGGAAGGTCTGGGATCTAAGTCGTGGGGCTGGGAGTAGATTCAATCTCAAGCCCCTCGGTACAATACTGTTCTTAATATAGTTCTCCAGAGTATGTATTTCCCAGAATGATCTTAAGTTGTCTTTATATATACGGGTCAAATTCCTAAATGCCGCTGATATACTGAGATTTTGTGTCTGTGCAGGCAACTCCCCCTCAGAGAAGGCTTCCTTAGTGTCCACTAGCCATTTCTCTACATTCACAGAACTGGACAGAAAACCTGCCATAGCCACCAAAACTCCTCAAGAAATTATTTTATTTTAGATTATTAATATTCTTGTAGCGTACCCAAAAAAAATTTTTATCATATAAACTCAGAGTAGGGGAGTATAACCTACCCAAAATGGGACGTATTAAAATATAGCCTTTATTGGTTCAGTTAAAATACCCAAAGGAACAAACAAACAAAAAATTCCCCATTAAAAAAGAAAGAAAGGAAAGGAGAATGGACAGAGTAGTGTGTCTCTGAAATTGCTATGTCAATTGGACAGCATTCACACCTAGCAGCTACTAGAGAACCACAGTGAGCAATCTGATATACTTGTATGGAATCTCACAACACTCCTGCACTTGTGTCCATATCATTAACACTTTGCTGTTCACTGGTTTCGGTGTACTGCTAGGCTAGTCTTTGCTTTCTGATAGCTAATTCCTCCTTCTTAACCACTATTGTATTAACCCTTTTCTCATGCTAATAGTGCACTAAGTAACTTATTTGTATAGCTGATTAGGGAGAAGTTTACTGACTCACATATATCAGGGAATCATTCAACTAACAATAGGGCAAGCTAGACACTTATCTCGCCCATTCTACCACCTCAATCTGTCACCTGACCGGTTTCAATGTCCCTTTACTATCGGACACATCATCAGAGCCGCGCGAGTGAACTAGGAGCCCAGTCTTTTAAAGCCCAGGGACCGCCCCTCATCCAAGCTCTAACCAATCAGGGAGCTTGAAGGTCCAGCTTGATCTCTGCCTCACCTGAGGCTTAATCCCATGAGCATGTGCCGACCGGTGGCCAATAGAGAGAGGCCATACGACCAAACCTCTCCAAGTCCCGCCCACACTGGCGAGTAACAACAAACAAACCAGCATGGCTATCGATTACAGGTAAGAATATTCCAGCAATGTCTAAGAAGATGAGGCACACCACATGGTACGAAATGTGATCCAGGAGGCCTGGGAAATTCTTTTGGTTGACCCAGATATAGGCCCCCAGTTAAGCCCCCGACCATTGATCACTTATAGACGGGGGACAAGTTGGTGCACAGCCACCTGGCACCTACTGATACAACAACTTGGTTGGATAAAAAGGCAGGGGACCTTGTAGGAACTTATCGATGTGGCTCCTGCAGTGCGTGCCCGTTTATGAATCGCAGTAAGAGCTATGAAAGTACGGCTAATGGACGTCAATTTCAGAATAGGTCTTTCATAAATTGTAAGACAGCGGGTGTTGTGTATTTGATCACCTGCTCCTGCGGAGTACAATATGTGGGAAAAACCACCAGAGAGCTCCGCAGGAGGGTTAGAGAGCATGTTACAGGGGTGAGCAGGGGTGATGACACCACAGTTGTGAGACATATTATTGAAAACCATGGGGGGGAAGTGTCCCATCTAACCTTTCAAGGCATTGAGAGGGTATTCCCCTCCTCTAGGGGAGGTGACCTTGACAAAAAACTCCTACAAAAAGAAGCGAGATGGATTTTCACATTAGATACGGTGCAACCTAAGGGGTTAAATGAGAACATCTCGTACGCGTGTTTTATCTAGGAGTTAATAGGCACTCCACAATAAATAGGATCTGTCAAGTTAAACGGAGTGATCTTGATGCATAAAGTTGAGCATTCTTGTCACTGAGGGATAAGAGCGATATAACGTATCGAGAGGGATGGCAATGCATCATTATGGGTGTCCTGGAATACAGTATGAAAGGGAGGTTGCGGACAAATGGTAATAATATTACTCTGAAACAACATGGATAGGTGTACACTGAGATAGGAGATCACGGAGTGATTTGTGATATATGCTGAGACACTCTCCCTCGCTTATGGAAGGCTCCTGAGGAGATAGAACGCCGTTCTTAGGCATTGCTGGAATATTCTTACCTGTAATCGATAGCCATGCTGGTTTGTTTGTTGTTACTCGCCAGTGTGGGCGGGACTTGGAGAGGTTTGGCCGTATGGCCTCTCTCTATTGGCCACCGGTCGGCACATGCTCATGGGATTAAGCCTCAGGTGAGGCAGAGATCAAGCTGGACCTTCAAGCTCCCTGATTGGTTAGAGCTTGGATGAGGGGCGGTCCCTGGGCTTTAAAAGACTGGGCTCCTAGTTCACTCGCGCGGCTGTTATCAATGCTGACGGGGGCTGGGGGCTATATTGAATATACAAAGCATACTCCAGTGTCAGAAAGAAATAATAGAAATGACACCTCTGATGATGTGTCCGATAGTAAAGGGACATTGAAACCGGTCAGGTGACAGATTGAGGTGGTAGAATGGGCGAGATAAGTGTCTAGCTTGCCCTTTTGTTAGTTGAATGATTCCATGTTATCAGATACAATAGTGCTGCATGCTGTGATATTCTTTCCATAACATTTGTTGGAATCTGCAAAGATCCTGGCATGACAAAAGGCATATAGGATGTTCTGTATGACTCACAACCCTCTCTAGATTTTATTGTGCCTCTTACCATGACTGATAGAAGGATCTTTGAGATTCTGTCACCCAAAGGCCCATCAGAACCTGGAGTTTGCCCTGGTTCCGATCTTTTTTCCCTGAAATGGGGCAATTTGCATAAGCCTCATGGGTCGAGACGATTTTGAGATTTCAGGATCATTTTTATAATCCGATTTCTGATCATTTTCCATCCGAACCCAATCCCAACCCCAATTCCGATACTAATGCAAGTCAATGGGATTTTTTAATTATTGAAAATCGGATTTTAAAAATGATCCAATTCCCTACACAGCGTGGAGTCCAAAAATTGAAGGCTTCAAGTTTTGGAATCCATGCTGTGTAGTGATTAAAAAATCTGCCGGCCACTTAGTTCCCCCTGCTGTCCGGTTACCTGCACAGAACTGCTGCCTCTCCCAGGAGCTCTGGGCTGTTGTTCCCTGTCCTCTCCTCTCTCACTCTGATGCTGGCAGAGCACCGTGCGCACCCCCACCTGCCTAGGCTAGTGTTACTGATGCTGGGAGTAGGCGGGACTTGGAATGGCTTAGGAGAGTGTAGATGGGTACAGGGTGGGGAGACGTGAGTGCCCCCGCCTCCCTAGGCTAGAGTTACTGATGCTGGGAGTAGGTGGGGCTTGTTGTGCCTATTCCCAGCATCAGTAACACTAGCCTAGGGAGGTGGAGGCATGCACGGCGCTCTGCTGGCGTCTGAATGAGAGAGGAGAGGACAGAGAACAATGGCCCGGCAGCGGTTCTGTGCAGGTAACTCGGGTTGAGCAATCGGGATCTGAATTCCGTTCCCAATCTTTTTTAGGTGGGATCGGAACCTGATCACAAACGTGAAATTTACTCGATCGCCGATCGGGATCTGAAAAGATCGTGGGATAAGCCGACATAAGAGTCACAATACAACCCTACTCATGGTTTTTTTTTTCCTTCCTCTGGATCAACACTGTAGGGGATTGTAGGGTTATAGGTTGGACTTGATGGACTATGTACTGTAAGTAACTGCATATCCTAACAACAAGACATGCCACCAAATATATATATACACAATTATTTGTTACACAAAGCACACGGTTTTTAGCCAAAACTGACCATTTATTTGCATTTCACGTTACTTTTAACAATATATTGATTTGTCTTGTACAGCAGTTTATATAGGCTATCTTACCATAGCTGTAATGTTGTAGTAATGATAGCAAGTAACATACCGTATAATATAAATATGACAAGTATAGATCTTTACAATCTTACATTATGGAACGTTTACAGAATGAGGGGTGTATATGTAACATTAAAACCTGATGAACAGATACAGAAAGAGACGATGCTGAACAATATAATATACAAGGTCAATGGCTGGCAATAAACTGGAATCACGAAGAAGCAATTTTAGAGGACATTTGACAACCCTCACATCTATAACTTTTTATAAGAGGATACACTGATTCTGGCAAAACTGGATTGTTTTATCTAACCTAACCCCCCAGTTCTCAAGAGATCATTTTTGTTACTTTTAGCACCTAATATGTTATGTAGTCTCTCTGTCAGCTGGGTGGTCCATCTCTGTCTTCTCCAACACAGGACTGCCCACCTAACAGTAGAGAGCCTTTTAACATAATAGGTACTGAAGCAAACAGCACCAACTGTGAGGAACAGAGAAAAAATCCAATTTTGCTGAAATCCATGAAGTAGCACTGATGGATGGATGCAAAAAGTTAAAATAGATGAAGGTGGTGAAAGGTCCCCTTTAAATTGTCTATTGGGATTTAAAGGGGTTCTCCCATCTCAGCCTTTCAGCCAGACTGTAGCAGTGTCTGCTTCTAACTTCCTGTATTTGTCTCCCTCCCCCTCCCTCCTGCTGAATGGGACAAACAACACTTCTGCAGGTCAAATAATCTGCAGATTCTTGTACAGAATGGACTCCATGTTATCTGTGTGTTTACATAGAGATAACAGACTTGGCTTTATTAGAAAAGTGCAATTATCTGAGCTCATTGCCCTGCCAACACTGAGTTAGTGACATCACTTGTCCTATCTCCCAGGTCTGTGGTTATAGCAATGCAGTGAAAACAAGGGGAGGAATAAGGTCACATTGCAGGCAAACAAAGCAGAATTTCTAAAGCAATATATTTAGAAAAAGGTTTCAGTTTACATAAGCTACCAGTATAGATAGGATCCTTGAGATGGGACAACCCCTTTAAAGGGAAATTAACTGTTCCAGAATCAATTTATTTTACCATAGACATCTGGACAAAATGACCTATTGACTTCTAGAGGAAAACATGAGAATGTTTAGTGTCATGTGCAGTATTTACTGTGCTATGAGAGGGTGGAAGGAGGAGGAGCTGAACTTCTTCCATTGCATACAGTATTGTCTTTGATGTGATCCTGCATTGTAATGGAGATATTACCCTTCATGGTAATTCTGCTGTGATGACAATAAGGTGACTGCTGATCTTACCCCCAGTGTACACAGCACAAGAAAAGTAATCTGAACACAACAGGAAATGTCAATCCATGGTAAGTGCTCATTGGCCAAGACATTCAGCTCATTCTCATTGATACATTACCGAATTATACTTAGACCCACTGCAATTGTATTGAATCTAATATTGACATCAATGCCAATAATGTTATTATCTAAAGTTTATTTCTAGTGCACGTATACGGCGTGTGAGACTTTGAGCGCCGTAAACGCTCCCATTGATTTCAATGGGAGGTAGGATCGTATACGCCGCATTATTTTGCGGCCGTAAAATCACGGCCGCAAAATAACGCGGCGTATACAATCCAGGCTCCCATTGAAATCAATGGGAGCGTTTACAGCGCTCAAAGTCTCACACGCCGTATACGTGCCACATACGCGGCACGTTACTCCGTGTGAACTCCCCCTAAGGATTCTGTCATTTTTAAGGACTTCAATCAGTTTTGAGTGACAACAGTTTTTCCTCAGTATACACAATTCCTATAGCTTTACTTTCTCACATGAATATATCCAGTCATGACACAATAATCACAATTTATAATACTGAAAAGACAAATAAGAAATAAGAAAACATTTGTTATTAAATATACACAGAATAATTTATATTACAAACGGAACTGGCGTTTATTCTCGAGATCGAAGCTAACCAAGAAGATCCTCACACATTTTCTTCCTCTATAAGATTATCTTTTTGATGTGGCAAACAAAGATATTAAAGGGATGTCGCAAGATGTCATTTATTCACAGGATATCTGGTTATTGTCTTGTTGGAAGTGTTCTGATCACCGGGCCCTCCATGATCATGAGAATAGAAGTCCCATGCCCCCTGTTTGAATGAAATGGTGATCAAATATGTGTATTACCAATCCATTCTAATTTTTTTGGTACTCACAGAGATAGCTGAATGTATTTGGCTATCTTTGATAATCCCATAGACTCTGAATGAAGCAGCATATCACAAAACGTTACCAAAATCCTTGAAAAGCTGAAATTCATACCCTAATCCTGCGCCACCACATCCGGAGTGGTAACACACAGACACAAATGAACAGATAGCTTATCCTTTGGTGTTAACTTATCATGTTACTTTTGGAAAATCCACTTATCTTCTGATTTACATATATTGATATGTCCCGCCAAGAGGATGAGTATGGAAGGATACATCTGTATGTTGGGGCATCATGTTAGCACACTAGCTCATCATAGCCTGCTGCAGTAATGTATCCACCAGAGTGATGTCACAACAGCAGAGTGATGTCACTACTGCAGGCCATAACTGGTCCACTGATGTCACTGGTGTCATACTTATGGATAAGTCACCACCACAAGTTTAAACTGAGATTCACCAGATGATCTGATGACTGGCAGTCTATGAATGATGAAGAATTCTAAAGCATGTAACTTTGTCACTTTCACATCCTGCCCGATTTTATTTTTAAAACCCTGAAACCTAATATAAATCTGTTTCAACCCAATGAAAGAAAATACCAAATGTATGGCAGCAATTTCTAGTCCAGATGGAGGTCACTTGCAACAAACTGAAACAAACTGTTCTGTAATGTGTTATAACTTAATACTAAGTTCATACTGGGTTTATGCAAATGAGAAAAATAGTCTGTGCACAAAGCCTGAAAAGCAGTACATGGAGGTCTTAAGGCTACATAATAGAAAGACATACAACCTCCGTATGTTGCCGTAGACGGAGATATTCTCTACTAGATATAATTCCTCATATCTGGCAAAAAAAAAAAAACCCTGCTATGCCTTTTGTACCCACAGGATAGGAGATATGTATCACATAACTGGAGCTCTGACTGATGGAGTCCCCAGAGATAAGGAGAAAGGGTAACCGAAAGTCCCCAATGTCTACTCCTTATGAATGAAGAACCAGTCTGCCTCCTTGAGCAGCACCCCATTCACCAATTTGGGGCTTCTTGCCTTCTTGAAATGTAATCTCCAGCAACCTAGCAAGTTCACATGGAGTCGGCATGGAGGACTTTTCGTTCCCTGTTCTCCTCATCACTGGGATACCTGTCAATCAGAATCCAGACATTTAACACTCCTGTGGATAGGGGACAGCGTCTTTAATGGGACAACTCTTTTATTATATACCTGTTTAACTAGGCTTGGGTCCTGCAGACCTGTGGTGTTTCTTGGAACCTTGTAAGAAATTCCCCAAAAAGAAACACAAGTTTTAAAGCAGAGAGCTACTTGGTATGTGTTTGCTCAAAATTTTTTAGCTTCGGACCAGCCAAAGCACCCAACAAATCTTGATCTTTGAGAAGAGAGTAGAAAGTTTCCTGTTGGAGAGACACGTTTCTATAGATTCCCCACTGGTCTAGAAGTGCACCCTTGAGAGATGCTATTTACCATGAAGATTTCCTAATGTAAATTATAGCTGTAGACCTGATTAGGTATGGTCCAAAGATAAGATATTAACCATGATAAACATATTTCTATACAGTAAACTCTATCAGTCCCTGAAATATGCTTTATGGTAAAAAACATACAGGGGAACCATCACATCAATTTAACTTTTACATTTTACAGCTTTCACCACACAATCCCATTTGCTTTCTTTGCGTTCCATCTTTTGTTTCTTCGGTTTGTTGTGTTGGAAGAAGTCCTGCTGGTCTTCATCATCTGCCTCTGATACGATCTCCATTTTCTGAATGATTAGTTTGATAAGTTCATGCTGCTTCTGCATGATTGAGGACAGATCCTTCAACCTAGAATTGTGCACATATGAAAATCAATTTTCATTTACACATAGTTTGGCACATCACACCTCATTAAGGATGGATTCACATATATGTCACTATGGAGATCACCTCCAGTAATGGCACAAACAAGCAGGAATAATGCTGGTTGTGGCATGTGGTGCATCAGTTGTTGATGATGATGATGTATGGAACCAGTAGGGACAAAGTGATATACATCAGACTGAACAAAAAGTGCAAATCTCTGACAAACATCATATGAGTAAGTTTAATACATATTTGCATTGATCAACATTTAATACAAGGCAGAATCATGAAGAAATAGAAAACTAAAGCAAATACCAACCTATTCTTCTGCTTCCAAAGTTCTACCTCCACTGTGCCATTGTTGTCGGGAACGTCAGCTCTAAACTCATCACAAGTGAGGAAATAACTTAACATACTCTATAAAAATACAAAAGATATAAGTCTGAATAATACTCATAAAAAGTACAATGCACATTCTTGTCACATTAAAAGTGGTAACAGTACAAATAATTTGCTGTCTGAATGTATTTCATTACACCTTAAAGGCAATTTGTGCCTCAACTGCAGAAATATTCATTTATTTTAGGATTTGCAGTCAGCAGTCTGGAGTACCAAGGACAGCTAGATTTCAGCATAGCTCCCTGGCCCTGTCACTGACTGCAGCATACAAGGGGTTAAATGGCAACTATGCTTCTGACTAATGAGGGAGGGGGGGGGGGCGATGATATGAACACATATCCATGGTACTCGATTCCCCTGGGGTTGTCCGAAGTGACACAGGAGAGGAGATGAGTTCATTATTCTCCTGTCTATCAGCTGCTCATGTTCTCCTGCATACTGGTTAAAGTGCAAGTGCGAGTATAAGCATCTCCGCTTTAACCAGTGGCATCTCTAAATCTATGGAAGCTACAGACATAATCTTTGTAGTTTAAAGTTACAGTGTCTCTGAACGTTTTCTACTTGGGGTGAACTGTCATACTCTCTTCTCAAGCCCCAAGTCATTCTGTCCAAAATACAAGGGGTTAATACAGGGTCATTAGATGATATTTGTTTTCTACAATTGTGTTACTTTTTGGGACTCATGTCTCAATTTTCACACAAATTGATGGGAGTTAAGGTGGCAATGCTTAGGTTTCCATTGATATGTTACTGTATGTGTTGCATGTTAAATTTTTACAAATTGTTTCCGTGCCATTTGCTATTCCTTTGACTTCTTTTTTAAAAAGTCAATCTATTTTGTCCAGTTTTGGTAGATATACATGCTCGGTAGTACAGTTCGACTATCCACTCTCGTACACATGGAGCAGTGTAATTCCCATTGTTGTACTATGTAGCCGTAAAAGATCCTCGCTGATAGGAACTGGCTTCACATCACCAACACTGGGCAAGCTGAACATCATGAGCCATCCATATAGAAAAGCTTCAACTCCATAAGAAATACAAAAATCTACATTAGTGTGCTAAAGCAAAGACAAACCAACAACTACAAAGCATAGCCTCTGAGCCAACTAGCAACTGGGATGGAAAGGGTTACACTGAATATGGATACAGTAAATGTATGCTGAATGTACATTTTCTGATAGAACCCATTGATTTAGAGTAAATCCAATGGAACATGTAATAGATTTTAGAGTAATGCAGAAGCTCAGGTTATATCCATGGAAATTTGATAGAACAGAACCATGAAGCTAGTGTGAACACAGCCATAATTACACTGTATAGAAAAAGGAAACTGCTTCCACTTTGCATGATATCAAAACAGAACAATACTCACTGATTTGATGGCAACTCCCCAAATTCTTGGCCGATTGGGATAAACAATAACAGTTTCATGATCCACCCGTTTCAAGAACCAATATGGCAGTTTCTTCTCTAAATTTGTATGGAGATGCACCTAAATATAGCAGAAATTACACAGATGAATGGGGAGAGGTGATAGCTTGGCCTTGCCAGGTAACTTGCTATAACACACAGCCGTCATGTTTTATGTCTATTATAACATTACGGGGCAAAACTTGTACACAAAAAAAAAAAAAAGATAAAAAAAACTAAAAGATACTACTAACCCCACATCATAGGTTCTAACTGTGCCCCTAGTGACACAAAACTATGTTCACCTACATAAATATTACAGAAATCTTTAAAATTACTTTAAAAGTTGTTTTCTTCAAATAGTATTTTGTGGTATTCAAAAACATGAAAAATGTAAAAAAATATGTTTCCCTATAAATCATCTAAGAAAGATGCAAACATTTTTTGAATAAGCTTAATGAAAAAATGGCGGTCAAAACCACATGTACAAAAAAACTAAATTAACCAGGGAAAATGGCCTAGTGTGGACAAAAAGTGGTTAAAGATGGACCTTTGGGCCCCCTCAACGTCTTGGGCCCAGTAGCAAATGCTACCAGTGAATGTGATCCCAATAGCTATGACCTTGTCTAGTACATACAAAGTGAGAGCAGAATCTAACAAGGATTATCCAGACTCTTACGGTCCTCTTCAATGACCATTCTCACTTTTTCATTTTCTATATTTAGCTTCAGTCCATCATATACTATAAGATATTACATTATTATATTCATTTTATATTTGATTTCTAAATGTAATTTTTTTATTATTTGTTACTGACCTGCATCGCAATCCTTTTAAGAGCTGCATTCCGTTGTACTTCTGCAATGTCACCTACAGCCAGACCAATCTATAGGTTTAATAAAAAGACAATCACAATTGTGTATACAATAGAATGATGAAGACATATACATGTATTGTTTTCTTTTCTGGTCATTCCTTTCTAATGTATTCATCCAACTGTCTTTAATAAAATAACAAGACACTGTGACCAAATTTGTTTCATAACTGAGTTTCATGGGCTAAGTTATTTCACCCCCCTCATACTGTAGGTCCCCTAATACAATGCTAATATTGTGTATACAATACTTTGTCTTTACTTATTCCTGTTTTTCTAAATGTCTCCTTGTCACAGTTGTTGGAATTAAAGTGGAGACCCCAAACAAATTATAGTAGTTCCATTAATTATATGTATATAAGTAGTTTTTTTAAAAATAAATTCTGGGGTGGCCATATGGGAGGAACACACATACCTCCTTTGATGCCTGTATATACGCTGCAGCAGGGTATATGTGCTTTATGGAAACTATTGTAAATGGACATTTTATTGTCAGAGTAATGTCTATAGACTAATATAGTCTCTAGGGAGGGAGGTGGTACGGCATCCCCCCCCCCAATCATTTAGTAATGGGAAATATGTATCTAGAGCTTTAGATGTGTGTATGATTTATAGTGGATCTAATAACAATGAGATGAATCTGCTTACTCTGATCCAGGCTACACAGCAAAGATGACAAATAAGGCTGCACAAAACATCAAATAGTTTTCTGCTCTGCCATGTTTACTCATCTACCATGTTGGAAACATTTTATATCAGACCAGATGCAACAAAATGTGCTAACATGCTCCAAAATACACCAAAGTATACAACATAATTTAGTTGGAAATACAACAGCAAATTGCCTTCAGCTTGCACAACAAGAATTTGCAGCGATGTGAGATCTATCTATCTATCTATCTATCTATCTATCTATCTATCTATCTATCTATCTATACTATGTGAACAAAAGTATCCAGACACCCCCAAAAACATGTTTTTCATAATAGGTGCATTGTGCTGCCACCTACTGCCACGTATTCCATATCAGCGACCTCAGTAGACAATAGTCATCGTGAGAGAGCAGAATGGGGCGCTCCGCAGAACTCACAGACTTCGAATGTGGTCAGGTAATTGGGTGCCACACATCAAGCAGGTCATTGCCAAATGGCGCCTCGCTTGGTGTAAGGAGCGTAAACATTGGAAGATTGAACAGTGGAAAAACATTGTGTGGAGTGACGAATCATGGTACACAATGTGGCGATCCGATGGCAGGGTATGGATATGGCAAATGCCCAGTGAACGTCATCTGCCAGCGTGTGTAGTGCCAACAGTAAAATTCGGAGGCGGTGGTGTTATGGTGTGGTCGTTTTTTTCATGGCTGGGGCTTGTACCCCTTGTTATTTTGCGTGGCACTATCACAGCACAAGCCTACATTGATGCTTTAAACACCTTCTTGCTTCCCACTGTTGAAGAGCAATTCGGGGATGGCGATTGCATCTTTCAACACGATCGAGCACCTGTTCATACTGCACGGCCTGTGGCGGAGCGGTTACACGACAATAACGTCTCTGTAATGGACTGGTCTGCACAGAGTCCAGGCTTGAATCCTATAGAACACCTTTGGGATGTTTTGGAACGCTGACTTCGTGCCAGGCCTCACCGAGCTACATCGATACCTCTCCTCAGTGCCATTCCCCAAGAAACCTTCCAGCACCTGATTGACCGTCTGCCTGCGAGAGTGGAAGCTGTCATCAAGGCTAAGGGTGGGCCAACACCATATTGAATTCCAGCATTACCGATGGAGGGCGCCACAAACTTGTAAGTCATTTTCAGCCAAGTGTCCAGATACTTTTGATCACATAGTGTATCTATCATCGCTGTGTGATATCTTTTTACAACAAACCCAATGAAAAGCCATTGAAAAAACATTGGCAATGACTTTTTGTCATAAATTATCATCAACATTTTTCAGGGCTGTATTAAGAGTAACTTACAAGCAAATTCATCAGAAGGATTGGGATTAATAAAGTGAATACAATCAGATGAACAAATGTAGGAATCGGATATTCAATTTGATCTTCCATCAGTGGTTCAAGAAAACTATCACGATAGCTAATATCACCAAGCATCATGGTAAAGGTCTGCATAAGGGAAATGATAGGGGTCCTGAACGCTATCTGAAAAGATGAAGAAAAACAAAGAAATAAATTACATGATATAATTTTGCAGTAAAAACATTAAAATCAATAATAATACAACATATGTAGTAATAGATGAGGTTGGATAAAGACATGAGTTCATCAAGTCCAACCTATAACCCTACAATCCCCTACAATGTTGATCCGGAGGAAGGCAAAAAACAATGCCATATTGAAGCACTAACAAAGCAAAAAGTGTCTCCTCGATTAGTGGAAAACTGAAAACTCACTGAAAACCCAATAATTATATAACCTATGTATGATCTAGAGAGCTGAGATAGTAAACAAAATATAAAGCTAAGGCCCCATGTAGTGAGCCACAGCAAAAAAGCGCTGCGGGAACAACTGTGGCAACAACACATTGGGATTCTTTGCTTTGCACTGAAAGTTTGCAGAGTTTTCCTCTGTGGACTTTCTGCTTCCATTGACATGTTGCGATTTTCAAAACTGCCATGTATGGAAACCATGTTAGGATGAGAAATGTGGTCAAACCGCATGTTTATGCCATGTGGAGCCCCAGCCTGAAAGTGATTAAGAAACCCAGAAAATATGGGGATTCTTCATGGAATTATTTCGAAAATGCCGGACAATCCGGGCCCACTCAGAAGAGCGGTCATCTCCAAGCATTTCCTGTGTGGGTTAGACACTAGGAAGTGGACTGCAGCAGTGTTTGGCTGATGTAGCAGGGCATCAGGTAGAGGGGAGCTATGTTAGAAATTTGTTGTGTTAGAGATCACATGGTCAAGTTTTTTAATTTCCATGAAAAACCCACATTGAGGAAAAGCTGCTTTTTTGTTGCATGTTTTGATGTGGGTTTTTTTTTTTCCAGCCCAAGTCAGGAGGGGATATAACAGAAGGGAGAAGTGTAAGTACTTCACTTATGTTCTTATATTCTGAACGAATACATTGAAGATCAATTGGACAGTGTGCTGGCCGTGAGGAACAAGGTAATACTGCTCTCTGCGCTTTAGCCAATGCAAAGCATCAAAATATAGAGTAACCTAAAAATCTGACATACCTGTGGAGTGAGGGCTACGTAAAAACTTAATGCAAATCCGAGAATCAGGAAAAAGAAGATGACCACAATTCGCACCAGTGTTCTCAGGATCTCCCAAAACATTACTATATAAATTCCACAGGATTCAAACCTAAAAGGAGTTTTTAATAAACAAACACGTTAGTCGCTATTATTGTCATTGAGTATCATTCACTTGGTATTTCTATAGTAATATAATCTAATGGGGCCGTTCACGTGCTGGAATTTGATGACGATTTGGGGAACAGATTCCACCCCTAAATCAGCAGGACATTCCACTCAGATTCTGCCTCTTATTGTTTTCAATCACATGCAGAGATCACAGCAGGATGATGAAAAAATAAGTGTCTTGCTTGTTCTTGCCATGGAGTCTGCGACTTGAAACTTCCTACTGATTAGGTCCCATCTGGATCAGCGGTGGAACGCCTATGCAGATCATCAGCATTTCGTCACATGGAGTCAACGGAAAATCATTGTCCGCCGTGTACACAGCCCCTGAGGATAAGTTCAGACGGAGTTTTTTGTCAGGATTTTGAGGCCGTATTTGTCTCAAAATCCTGACCAAAAAGACAGCTCCCATTAAAATCAGTGGGAGCCACTCAGGAGTTTTTCCCGGGAGATGGCTTGTTCTGGCTCCCGGAAAAAAAAAACCGAGATGCTCATTCTTCAAGCCATTTCGCCTCGCGATTCAACCTAAAGACACTCCCTCCTCCGGACTAGGCCCATTCATTGGGCCTAATCTGGAGCGGAGTGTGCGGCTGGATGCACCATCTTGGCTACCCGGTTTTTGGACCGGAACCTGAGCTGGCCTCTGCCTCAGGTTCTGGTCCAAAAAAATCCATCCGAACTTACCCTAATAGTTATTCAGTGCAAACTTGAGAATAGATAGTCTTTAGCAAAGTTTCCGAAGTTCCGTGATAAATCAGACTGTCTAGTTTAACTTACCACCTATTACTTAGTTTACTCCCAGAAAATTGGGGACACTTAGATCACTCCCACTTTCAGTGATACTGATACCACTTTCCTGCACAACTTCACCCCTTTTTCCTACAAATCATAAACATGTCTAGAGATGAGCATATCAAAGCTGACAAAGTGGAATTCAAACCGAATTTCAGGAAATATTCTATTCGCATTGAATCCAGATTTCCTCAGACTATGTGGTAATGACTCACACATCTCCAATGGGTTTTTTAACCTCCCTGATGCCGCAGTAAAACACGCCCATGGTCTCCAAGGGGTTCCGCCATGCTACATGCCCCCTCGGTACCCCCTGTGGTGATTAAAAATGATAAAATATTGATACTCACCTGTCCTGAGCTCAGCATCCACTTCAGAGCTCTTGCAGTGGTAAATGAGGTCCTGTTTTCCAAGCCTCACTGCTGGGGCCTGTGATTGGGCCCCAGCGGTCACAGCGAGCAGTCACAGGCCCCAGCAGTGAGGCCTGAGGAGAAAGGCCTCAGTCACTCCCGGAATACATCTGGAATGGATGCTGAGCCCAGAATAGGTGAGTATCAGTATTTATTTATTTTTAATCACTACAGCAACCCTCGAAAACATCACGGGGGAGGAACAATCAGGACCACAATGTATAATAAAACCCCAGAGATGCCATGGTCATGTGTGACCAAGGCATCTCTGGGGTTAACACTCACAATCGAAGCTCACCTCAGCGCTAGCACCCACAAAGCAAGGTGCGCACACAATTTCCAACAGTGCTATACTATTAGAGTGGATGCCAGTAAGGGGTTAAAGCAATTTGAATTAATTGAATTGAATTAATTCAGATCAGAACGAATAGTATCGGAAAATTCGGTGAAGCTGCCGAATCAAATTTTTGCAAAATTTGTTAATCTCTAAAGGTATCTAAGGGCGCGTTCACATCTGCACCAGGTCTCCTGTCTGGTGGGTTTTCGTCTTCTGCCCTGAGAAACTGGACAGGAAATGGAAATCCGGTGGCCAGTTTTCAAACCCATTCAATTGAATGGGTTTGCAAAGTGACCACCCGTGAGCGTCTTCTGCCTCTTCACAGTGAAGACCGACAAAAAAAAAACGGTTTTGCCGCGGAGAGCCAGATGACGCACATGGGTGGTCACTCTGTAAACCCATTTAAGTAAAAGGGTTTGAAAACTGACCACCGGGTTTCCGTCCCCTGTTCAGAAGACAGAAACCCGCTGGATTGGCTAAAGCGGAGACTGAGTGTAGGTGTGAACCCGCCCTTAAAAGTGTCTAAGACACTTAATAATTGTTGCTTAGGAAATCCCTCCTCCCCACAGATATTTATATTCTATACATTCCCCAAGAAGTCCTGCAAGTAAATCCGCTTGGGATAAGACAGACCTGTTTACGCCTATGTTTTAAAGCCCCTATGTTTTACAGCCCTGTGTACCCCTAAGGACACTAGTTTACTGGTGAAGGGGGAAGGGGTTGTATAGTTACTGAATTACATCCGTCAGTGGTAGTATTATTATAGTCTTAAGACAGTCTATATCTGTTACATATACAGTCCTATGAAAAAGTTTGGGCACCCCTATTAATCTTAATCATTTTTAGTTCTAAATATTTTGGTATTTGCAACAGCCATTTCAGTTTGATATATCTAATAACTGATGGACACAGTAATATTTCAGGATTGAAATGAGGTTTATTGTACTAACAGAAAATGTGCAATATGCATTAAACCAAAATTTGACCGGTGCAAAAGTATGGGCACCTCAACAGAAAAGTGACTAAT